>NC_143236.1:9246063-9509017 GCF_009617815.1 Ciona robusta
GAATTTGAACCAAGACTTTGCGTTCGATCAACTTGAGAAGGGACCTTCTGCCGATTCTGCTGAGGTAATGGGGTTATTATGACATCATCAATATTTATCATAGCTCGTTATAATAACTTAAATACTATTTAGGTGTTCGAGTACAATAACGAAGATCAAATTAATTAACAAAGAAAAGGGAATTAGCATCAAAACTAAACATGCTGTGGAGCAAATTATAGAAAAGGACTTTGGTTAAAATCAATCAGAAGTTATAGTTGTTATGCTTGTTAAAAACGAGGCTGTTATGACATCATCAACAATAACATGATTTCATCAACAGGCGACAAAGTTCCGAGACTTCTGGGGGGAGGTTAGCGAGTTACGTCGATTTAAAGATGGTTCGGTTTGTGAGTCGGTATTGTGGGGAGTGGAGGGGAGGGAGGTCCCGACACATGTGTGTAAACATGTTTTGTTAAGGTGGGTGTTGTGGGGTTTTATATGGGTGAGGTCGCACAGTGAGGCACGCCCTAGGACCTGGGATTTAGGCCAGAGTTGGCTCATTACACCAACACCCAGGAGCCAGGGTATTAACAAAGAACATTTACAGAACTATTAAACCGTATCCTCACAACTTGATGTTACTTGAGAACGATGTTACTTGTTAAAACACGAATAGGAAATATGGGATATTATGTGCTAACGGTATTCATCTTACCCCACAGTACTATATGTTAATATGATATCTATGTACATTAATATGATATCTATGTCAATTAATATGATATCTATGTACATTAATATGATATCTATGGCAGACATTGCGGCATCCCTACCTCAGCTTTGTCTTTCTCCACGAATCAAATCGAGGAATTAATCACGTTGCCTCGGAAAGGAAATAAATACGGAAAAATTATGGGGTATTCTGGAACAGGTGGGTTGTGATGTTATAATTACTATGCATACAAACAATGTCCTAACCCAAACTTTTCTTTCAATTATATCTTATTTTTGTTTTAATTAAATACAACTCAATGTAATTGCAGACACGCTTTTATTTGAAACTTATTTCCTTAAGTAGTTTTTACCCAAAGTGTGTTTTAACGAAGTTTTATTTAATCTGATCTTTGCTATCGTATTCCAGGAGATAAATAATATTCATGTGAAACAGGGATACATTCACTTACATAGATAAACTAACCCAAATTTATATTGTGTTTATGTTAATGTTCATTACCCCACCAGGTGATGAAGTTGTAACCACGGCGACTCGATCTTACAACGAACTTGCGCGAACTCTGCGTGACCTCAAGACCCTTCCCCTCACGATCACCAACGTGCAAGGGGTTTCCCCAATACTGAGAAACACGGAGGTCTACCCGACCCCGCCCTTCGAAACATCTCGCGTGGTTCGAACCATTATGGTTGATGGGGTGAAAAGAGAAATCCCGGTGCCCGGTGATCTGTGTCCTGCGTTCACTAAATCGATACAAGGTAAGATAGTGGGTTGAATATAGGTTAAATCGTTAGTTTTTTTTACACCGTATGTATACACGAGGAAAATGGGGACTTGTGGGTTAAATGAGGGTTAATTAATTAATGGTCGTCCCTCAACCCCTGTCTTCAATAAATAACTTATGTATCCTCGCATAACAACAGCAGTCGAGGGGTTAGTAATGCCCCAAGTAATTATTGGTCATTTATTTAATTAATTCAAGTTTTTTACTGAATATTCACAGAGTAGTTGTGGGGTCACTTTTACAATAGAAGTGTTAACCTGGTTGCTAAATTAATAGATTAATAATAAAAAAGTCACCTTGATTTAAGGAATGTATTTATTGTGGATCTTGTAATGCATTAGGTTGTATATGGGTGTGAGGATTGAGTGTCTTTGTGGGTGATTGTGTTTTTGCATGAGTTTAAATAATGGTAGCAGTGTCTGGCCTTGAACCCATCACCTATGGGCCAGCATCTTCCGCACTTACCACCGTGCTTATAACACTAGGGTATATTTCACCCAAATATTTATTGCATATTCCGCAGTACAATGTAGTTTGGAGGGAAGCGGTTCGTGGCCACAAGATCCTCACGCGTTACGTCGACTGAAAGCTGCGTTCCATATCGCCATTGTTGATGAACTGAAGCCATTGTATCGATGTGTGACATCACAATCACATATTGATCTCATAAAGGTGATGATTGTTTATTATTTATTATTTTTCAAATAGATAATGATATCCTAAAACAAAAACATTTTAATTATATACTGTGTTCATGTATTTTAATACTAAATTATGGCTGGAAGCAGAAAAAGCGGAATTTTTTCAACATTTTGCTTTTCAGGATTTGTACTGCACAAGTTTACATATATTTATTTTTATATTTTTTGCTCCCCAGGATGGCTTTGTATTTAGGATATCTATGGTTTACCCACGAGAGGTGGTCGTGCTACAAACTCATCGAACAAAAGATGGAATGGTGAAGGTGAGGGACACCAAGGAATCGATCGAACTCGAGAAAAATATCGTCAAACTTCCGCAACTGTCGAGTTTATTACAAGGGTAGGGCAGTGTTGTGTGTTTGATGATTGTGGCATGAAAATGTCATGGCTTGTGGTGCCATGGCATGTAAATACCATGACTCTAGGCCGTGGCACGTAGTACCGAAATATATATCTTTTGTATAAAAATTGTGTTAGGAATTTTTGTTGGTAAATTATTCCATAGCGCTTGATCTTGAATATAATTATGATATTTCCCTTTTTATGATCTCTATTTTTCATTTGTTGGACTTTTTATTTTTTATCCCGATTACTTCATCCACTTTGAGCATTAATACCCCCTCGTTATCCCACCACTAGGGTGCACCAGAGATTCCATAGCTTCGGTCGTTGTTGCCGCGTCACCAAACGTTGGATCAACTCGATGTTGTTGTCCGGACATATTAACGATGAAGTTGTTGATCTGTTGTGTTCGTTCATTTATTTATCACCAAGTCCGTATAATACACCAGGGTAAGTTGGGATGGGGGCAAGTTGGGATGGGGGCAAGTTGGGATGGGGGTAAGCTGGGATGTGGGGTAAGTTTGTTAATTAGGTAACTTGTTTAATATACAAGTTATCACATACGTAACATCGTGTGTAATTGTTTATGTATGATTGTATGTAACTTATTTATCCTCGCATGGCGGGGCAACGACAGTCATTAAAACACGGGTGTTCTGTTTCATACACCTTGTGCCAGCTTACAAGTTACCACGTATGTAACTTATTTATCCTCGCATGGCGGGGCAACGACAGTCGTTATAACACAGGTGTTCTGTTTCATACACCTCGTGCCAGCTTACAAGTTACCATGTATGTAACTTTGTGGGTAATTGTTTAATGTAGGACTTACCATGTATAATACACACACAATAACACCCATTATGACATCACAGATCAGCACAAGTTGGGTTCCTGAGGTTTCTACATTTTGTTTCAACTTTTGATTTCAATTCAACCCCGGTTGTTGTTGATTTCAATGATGAACTTACAAGTAAGTGACGTTGTATATGCTGTGTGCATGGGGTTATGGGGTGGCATAAGGTATCGTGCGGTTGTTTGCCAACAACATCTTGCTAGTAGGGTCTTGTTGCTCACCAATGAGTTGTCCGGCCAAAACTAAATCATACTAGGTCCGATGCCTGATACTGATATGTGAGCAAGACACTCAACAGACATTACTTCACCACAGTGGTCACTAATGGGTTGTATTCATGCCCTCCTGTAGGTCCTCACCCATATACAATACATGAATCCAACATAGTATTACACATCAACATACACACAATTACGGTTTGAGGCAATGTGCCAAATCTAGCTTGCGTCAATACAAACCCTGCATATTAACTATTAAAACTTCGATTAAAACTCACGAAAAAAATGTGAACATCCGATTTAAAGAAAAAAGAAAAAAAGGACATTTGTCATGGTCCCATATAGAATAGTACGCACTGCACAGTATTACACAACCCCTCTTTAACCCCCCCCCCCCACCAGATGACGACGTCAACCACATCCATGCATACTTCCACGCCAACCGAGCCTCCCTCCCCCCGATCTCCATCATGAACAACAAGGATCGTAGGGCATCACCATGGTCAACATCCGGACCTTCCAAGATCATCTTGAGGAGAATGAAGGACCTCGCGAGGATCTCGCTCGAGAAGATGGAGAGCCGGATATCGGGGGGGGATAAGGATATTAATTTCAAGGTTGGAAAAAATATTTTATTTAAAAAATTGTTTTAATTGTTTAAAAATTATTTATATTAATTTTAATGTTGGGATCTAAGTGTTCCAGTTGTGGAATTTTTTGTTTGAATTTTTTGACTGTTTCTATATGGGTGAGGTACGTTAGAGACTTGGGATTAAAATATAAGTTCCACGTTTGTTTTATCCACCATTATTACATCACAGACAATCCTCAAACCTTCATTGTCTGCTTATGATGTCATAATTCGATTAAAGCCACAGTGGATTCCTCGTCGATTTGAATCTGAAAAATACAAACCAGTGAAGCGTAAAAAAAGCATTTCTTCTAACATTTGCAGCGATTGTCTTCCCGTCGTAAACTTTGACCCCATGCAACTTTATGTTAACGATTTGAAGGTAATAGAAATCTTATATTTTTATAATTATTATGTTTTTACCTGTATCGTGTTTTTTATTTTCTGTCCTACATGAGTGAGGTCCTTGTCAGAGGAACTAGGAGGCCAAATGCCCCATCACCCTGACTACATAAGTGTTAATGATTGCCTGTATACCCTGTGTGATAATTACAGTAACCATGATCAACTGAGTGTGTTACTGTTTGTGTCCCCTAATCCAGCGCTGTAGCACGGTTGGTTAGCGCGTCTGTCTCGAACCTGCAGGTATTGGGTTCAAGGCTCATCGTTGCTACCATTGTTGGCGTTTGTGTCCTTGGGCAAGACACTTAACGACAATTGCTTCAACCGAGTGGTCACTAATGGGTTGTTCAAGTTATCATACATAAAAAATGTTACATAGGTGGTAACTTGTAAGCTGGCACGAGGTGTATGAAACAGAACACCCGTGCCATAACGGCTGTAGTTTTCCGGCCATGTAAGGATAAAGTAAGTTACATTTATCATTGAACAAGCCTAGGAAATTATCAGCAAACCAACAGTCATTAAGTTCATTTAAACCTCTATTCCAAGAAAGTTAAGTTAAACATAAACATCTTATATTCCAGGCTTCATTCAGCGAGCTTGCGATGTTTTTCTACGATATCAACGGTGGTTGCATGGTCGGGGTGTTATGGAAACCAACTGCTTTCCAACCAAAGCCTTTTAATGTAATGTTTGATATATGGATATTTATTATGAGATTTATGGGATGATTGGGGGTAATGGGCCAAATCTGAAAATTAAATTCAATTTAAATAAGATTGAGGATGCCAGTTTTTTTTTGGACTTAGTTTTTGTCTATTACATATTTCGTCCCACTTAATCCCTATTGATAATTAGTAACGAGAATTGTTAAACTTCTCGTAGTTATCTCTACATCAGGACCAGATTGACAGACCTATTTTTAAAATCTATAATTTCCCCTTCTTTCTTATTTACACCTATTTTAATAATTTTTTAAAATATTTTATTCTTTCTGCTCTCCCAAAATTTTCTTTAATTACCATGTTAAATTAACAACAACGATGTCACCCAGGCTTCGTCATCTTCCTGCATCCTCCAGGAAGATGGGAACGTCGTCCCTGATGTTCCATCCATCGTTGAAGACTTCAAGATCCTCGGAGATGGAGTGGTCGATTCAATTGATTTAATTTCAAATAAATGGAAAATATAAATTTGAATAAATTTTGTCACAAGAGAATTCATGTGTTTGTTGTTTAATATACATTGGCTATTCAATAATATGTAGGTTTTTGTAATGCCCACTATTTCTGTGATCAAACAATTTTTTGAGTTGTATAACAACCAGTTATGCAATACCAATAACCAGCAATATGTAGCTATGTATGTTAGTAGCAAATATTTAGTCACAATTATAAGCAGAGTCAGTATATAAACACGCCCACGTTAACTATGAATATTCTAACGTTGATAAGATATATCTAGCGCGTTTTGAAGTGTTATATCAAATCAAAATCTATATTTTTGATAATAAAACGTTTTAGGTTTAAATATATATGTGTGAAGCGCGATTTTGTAAAATTTAACTTGACTATTTGCGTAAGTCGTAAACACGTAAAGCGTTGATAAACTAGAATGTTTTTTGTTACGTGAAGGCGTATTGAGGCTGTAATGCGGTTTGTTACGTAATAATCGCAAATATTTACTCAAAGTTACGTCAAATTAATACCACGTGACTAAAAGTTCTAGTTTGTAAATCTAGAATTAGTGTTATAATTCAGACGTAAGAATGAAGTATTGTGACGTATATAATCCTGTGTCAACGATCCATTACGATACTACGAAGAGATGACATCACTGCAAACATATATATGAAACACAACGTTCCAAAAACATGTTTTGTTTGATGAAAACACATTTTTTGTATATGGACAATTTTTGAACAATATAAATTGTTAAAACAGCAAACGCTGTTGTGGTTGCTATTAAATCTGGTTTGTGACGTATAGGCGCACATAATCAAAATACACAGGGTTGCAGGGGGTCACAACTACCCCCTCCTTCTCATTTTCCACAAATTTACAGAATTGTTTATACTACCTTAGTTACCAAATACAATGTTTATTTGTTAACACAAAAATTGTAGCATTTGTACCACCAACAACGCTTTTATTTGACCATTTGCTTAAGTACCTTTTACCAGTACATGATTTAACCCTTGTCGTTTTTTGCTGCTAATTCTCTTCTTAATATGTTTTAAGTGTTGATGTTCAGTCATCACTGCAACACAATACTATTTGAGAATAAATGAATGTGATTATCGCGAAAAGGCAGTCATTGTAACACGGGTGTTTTGTTTCATACACCTTGTGCCAGCTTACAAGTTACCATATATGTAACTTTATGGGTGATTAATTTTCTATGAGACTGACCATTAAGACAATCCATTAGTGACCACTGGGTTGGAGCAATAGCCATTACGTGTTTTGCCCAAGGACACGTATCTGTTGTATAAAAAGAAACACATTTCATATTATAAATCGGTGTCTTTGTTAAAATATTATTAAATGTGAATTCTATGTTTGAAGTACATTGTTTTTTTAGTAGCACAAATCTGTTGTTTATAAATTATTTTATAATGAGAATTTATTTTGTACCGGTACTTTTTAAATTAATTCAACATTTCCAATCTGTAGCATGCAATGACGCAGTTAGGTAATTTGCTCGCTTTCTATTCTATGTGGGTGAGGTCCCGCGACATGGCACACCATGGGTTTTGCTCGCATTACATAGCATTAATTAATCCATGGTGATCTTACTATAAAACGTTATTAAAAAACGACATCAAAATAGAGATAGTGAAAAAATACATTAATATTTTTATCTTAAGATGCCAGGCCCACAGTCATTATAACACGGGTGTTCTGTTTTTTAGACCTCATGCTTGCTTACAAGTTACCACGTATGTAACTTATTTATCTTCGCATGCCGGGACAACGACCGCTGTTATAACACGGGTGTTCTGTTTTATACACCCCGTGCCCGCTTACATGTTACCACGTATGTAACTTATTTATCCTCTAATGGCGGGGCAATAACAGTCATTATATTACGGGTGTTTTGTTTCATACACCTCATGACTATTTACCAGTTACTATATATGTTATGTAACTTTGTAGGTGATTATTTTTTGCTTTATATATATCAAACACAAATCCCATTTAACTTAATGGTTTAATAGAATGAAAAAAAACAAAACTCCTCAAATAAATAGAAAAATATTGGAATAATATTTATTCGCTTCATGGTTTCTACTTTAAAAACAGTGCAGTAATATACATTGGGCAATATGTGGGTTTTATATTAATTACTCTATCACTAAATATAAGGAAATACACCATTATCTGAGTTGGTTGTGCACTGTAAGGTACCATTCAATGAGTGGACTGAAAAGGTTTAGAAAGCTGAGAAATATTCCCAATTTTAACAATAAAGATTTTTTTAAATCTGATGACAGGTTAAACGTGCGCGATATCATCAAATCTGATCAAAAAGTTAAATTACTTTTCCACAATCTGTGTTTTTATTCCTATTGATATTTTTAGCGGTTGTGAAAAGTGGATTACGTGCCCAGTTATTAGTGGTCAATACTTTCGTGTGGTAAACTTCATTTTGTGTAAAATGTATATTTTATGACAATAGTGGGAGAAATGGTTAAAAATGCATTCATTTATGGGGACAAAATAACAGTGTTGTAATGTGCTGTTGTGCTGTTATAGGAAACCTGTCACAACTTATAAAAATATAATCTATATGCTGGGTGTTGTACACTGCACCAGTATTACTATCATTGTAACTTGTGTGGTAACTTAGGATGGGGCAGACATTGTAATTTTTTATTAAAGTTGACAGGAGCATTATTTTTATTGTGCAAAATATTTTAGTTGTTGCTTTGTAATACATAATAAATAAACTAATTCTTTTTAACTTGACCTTGATGTGAGAGAATTTATGAAAAAGGCAAATTTGTTTTTCCTGTATTTTCTCTCCCCATTGTATTGTGTAGCATGCTTGAACATGGTAGGAGTGCCTTGTATTGCTGTTGTGTTTCAAACCATATTTTGCTCTTTTACAACTTGTAATGTAAATATTTTTTCATAAAAAGTGCTACTATACTACTGGTAATACTTTGGGTGATTTAGGAAGTAATTATTTCATTAATATTGCATTCTAGAAGCTAGCAGCAGGATTCTGTACCTAGATATAGGCATGTGAGATAGTTTTGGAATTACTTGCATATTTTTAAAAGTTGTGTCAATTATATTTTATAGCAGTATAGACATAGCATAGGAAATAGATGTTTTATATTTGCTAATGTTTTTACTTTTTACATACAATAGTCCTAATATGTATTACATATGGTTTTTAGTGCAATTTTCAGTTCCCCATTTAGATGCAGGATATTTTATACAACCAAATTTTACACAGTTTTTTATATATGTTTCAGAGTAAGATTTAAAATATAAGATTTTTATGTGGAAATGGCAGGCCCAAGCACCCCTGCTATCAAGGTTGGTAAAAAGTAATTAATAAACTAATTCTGCTAAATAAGTACTTTAATGTATTCATATACATATATATGTATATTTATTAAAACTGTTTTATCTATAAAAGTTGTTACATATTTCTTTGGTTTTTTATTAAATAAAAAAAATATGGAAACAATTTAACATAATTTTTCTTGTTTTCAGCGTTCTGTTAAAATGTTCAGCACGGAAGAGGAACTTGTTATCGGGAAGTTTATGGTTGAAAGTTGGAGCAAAAATTATCGGATCCCGCAAAGTTTGCTGTTTGATTGTTTGAAAAAACATTTAGAAAAATATCCAAGAATGACTCGAGCAAAGGATAACAGACCAAGCTCGTTCTGGTGAATAATGATTGTTGTTGTGGCATATTTTTTATTTTCAATTATTCATACATTTAGGATTTGAAACCCTACTCTTTATGCAGTATATACTGGCATAGGCGCCGAACTTTAAAAACACAGGGGAGGCAGGAATAGTCAAACACACAATCCTGTGAAACAAATCTAACTTATTGGTTGTAATGTTTACTGATTAATTCAGTGCAGAAACTTCTGGGGGAGACCTGTCCACCCTGCCACCCCTGGTTTGGCGCCTATGCACTAAGTATTATTTTAGCATAGTGCTGCTTGGCATATTTTTTACTGCATGTATGTGTTGGTGTAAGTGAGGTTTAAACCCATTATCCAATCTTAATGGGTGAGGTCCACAGTTAACCCACTACCCCAACACCCAGGGTGCTCATTTATAATCTTGATTTGATAGTTATAACACTGCAAGGATCATATGAAACTGCATGCATAACAAATATCTAAGCAAATATATAAAACAACAAATACTTTGTTCATTTTATAAGTTGTCAGTGCCATAATTGGCATTCGAAATTCACGGTGGCACTTTTTACAATCTTGGTCAAAATCAGCATTTTGCTATAAATATTGTTCCCAGAAGCATTTGTTTAATATAAACTTGTTTATTCTTTGATGTTTTTTTTTAATTTAATATGGTATTGAGGCATTGAAAGAATATTTACATTAACTTGCCACCCACTATTTAATCTTAATATATTTATTCCCAAAATATATTTTTACCAAAATGTTTCAAAACCAACGTTATAAAAAAAGGGTCATTGGATTTATTTTCTTTGCTTAAGTTTTGTAGTAAGTATTGTAGCATTGAATATAAGTTTTATTTTAGTAAATTAAAAGACATGGAAAAAATTCTGTGAGATTAAAATTGATTTTCTTTACACAAGTTATATAGTGAGTGTTTTGGCATTGAAATTTAATTTTTTATTTTAGGCAACAACGTTTCTTTGAGCGCAACCAATCAGTGGTGGCCGCTTATAAAAACTTCAAGACTTTACCGTACAAAGAATTCCCTGTGGTTTCCGATGTAATGTTGGATGAACTGCTGCAAGTAAGTGTTATGTTGTTCAACATGGGGGGGGGTCTTACTGGCAACTCTGACCTAAATATTATGCCCTTGGCATGCTTCAGTTTTGGATCTTATATATAGAAATTTAAGTGTACCAAAAAATGAATTAAATAATTTTATCCCAGAAATAAATTAAATGATTTTAAAATATAAGCTATATATTATTTTTTCTAAAAAATTTGCAAAACAACAGAATAAATAAAACTTATTTATCTTTTATTAAATAAATTGTTTTTTTCCCCCAGGAACTATCAGCAGTAGACAAACCACCCCCACCCTCCGTAAAATCTAAAAGTTCTGAAGATTTTGTTTACGAGGGTGAAGTTTCGCCCCAAAAACCCCGGCTTGTTGGTCCGAACGCTGTTGTTAAGAAAGCAAAGAAAGCGGTCGAATCATCATCAGGGAGTGAGGACCTTGCTGCTAAGGTGCGTAGGGTAGTAGGGAAAAACGGAACTCCCGTGTTATAGCGACTGTCATTGCCTGCCACTCAAATAAAATAACCTTCCCCCAAATGAAATGTTATATCTATGTTTAGGTAAGAATGAAAGTTTTGCACAAAAGATCAAAGACGGTTGAAGAGGGAAAGAAAAAATCAACGAAGAAAGTTTCAATCAATAAATCGAAAGATGACTCAGGAGTTATGGACGACGTGAAAATAATCGCTGAGTCGTCAGGTGTCAAGAAATCGACAAAAGAAAAGAAAAAAGATGCGGTAAGACGAAATGTTTGGATTTAGTGGTTTGGTGGTGCATTTATTGGAATATAACCTCGGTTATAAAGGTTGCATGAAAGAGAATATGTGGCTTTTTTATTTTACCATTTCTTGTAGTGAGACATTACCAGTTTATGCTGCACTCGAAAAAATTAATCATTGCCAGAAGATTTCTTTTACTTATCTAATAGGACACCAGAAAGTATAACGTTGTCTGAGAAATAATGTTATTTTAATCATAGTAAGTTTGTGAGTTTTAGTACAAGTACTAACCCTTCCATTGAGCCACAGGACCCCCCCAAAGCCATTGAACCAGAAACCCCCTCTGAACCCCCAGCCCCCATTAAGTATGAAGTGGGTGAGAACGTTCAAGCCAAGGATTGTGGAAAATGGTATAAAGCAAAGATCATTGAGGTTCGTGAGTTTTAAATATTTTTTTTGTGTTGGTTTTTATTGTGTTTTCTTCTTAAATAACATTCTGTGCTTGCCATGTTGTGACCAGAGTTGGCCCATTATTCCCCTTCTATTCTGTTTGGGTGAGGTTCTACAGCAGGGCACGCCATGTGCCCGGGATTAAACCAAAGTCACTTATTACCCCAATGTTTTAAAAAGCGTTGAATTTCGAAATGCGATTAACGAAATTGTTGGGTTTCGTTTTTCTTTTTTGGGAAAACGTAAAAATAGTTTGTGCAAAAGTTGGTCCATTACCCCAATGTTTTAAATAATGAATTCCAACTTTGTAGGTTGACAAAGACAAGGGTGAGGTGCTCGTACATTTCAACGGGTGGGGCAAGAGATTCGATACGATCTTCCCTGTGGGGAGTGAATTGTTGAGGGGGTTGGTACAAGTGGTGAAGAAGGTGGAAGTTAAGGTGGGTGTTGTTGGGTTGGGGGGGATTGTGGGGTTGGTGGGGTTATTGGGGTGTATCGCTGGGTATGCATGTATTTTAAGGGTGGGGGTGTATATGCGACAAACTTATATAAACACAGGGGAGGCAGGGGTAGTTAGACACAATTCCATGAAACAAATCTAATTTATTGGTTGTAATGTTTACTGATTAATGAAGTGCAGACAAGTCCACAATTGTTTTATAATTTTGGTGCCAAACTCAAGGACCCCTAACATCGACGTATTTGTTGTATTACCCCAGAAATTCAACGTCGGCGACGACGTACTATCGCAATGGACAGACGGCAAGTTTTACCCCGGCACCGTTATAGGGGTGAAGGGATCGGGGTCATACGTCGTGATGTTCTTTGATGGGTTGAAGAAGTTGCTACGACCGAATCTACTAAAACCCATGAGTGAAAAGGAAAAGGTGAGATGATGATAACTGTGGGGTTGTATAGGTTTACAGGAAAAAGTCGTAATTTTATTTGTTTTTATTAGTTTTGTTTTTGATGACTGTTTGATTATTTTTACACAGGGGGGATTATTATTAATGGGGTATATCGATTAGTAATGAATTAATGTAACTTATTTATCCTCGCATGGCGGGGTAACGACAGTCGTTATAACACGCGTGTTCTGTTTCATACACCTCGTGCCCGCTTACAAATTACAACGTATTCAATTTTGTGGGTAATTGTTTTCTGCATGACTAGCAATTTGGAAACCCTTTAGTGACCACTGGGTTTGAGTCACTACTGTTAAGTATCTTGCCCAAGGACACATACGCCCACTATAGCAGCGTCAAACCTCGACCCTATATCCTCTTGCATAAAGCCCGTTTCCAACCATTGTACTTTTGTAATAGCCTTTAATACAAAGCCTAAATAGAAACAATATACGGCAGGAGGAAGCAATGAAAGAAGCACAACGTGCGTATCTAGCGTCGATCGAAACGAAGCACACAGAACCCACGTCGCCCCAACATGAAGTAGGGGAGGGGAGGAGATATCGAACGTCCGCTAATGATAGGGAACGTAGGAGTGCTGCAAGGAAAGGTAGGGCTGTCAATCAAACACAGCCTGCCAATCAAACATATCCTGTCAATCAAACACAACCTGTCAATCGAACACAACCTGTCAATCATATGTTGCTGTAAAGCCACTCTATTACATCTGTCACATAGTAAATTCATTAATATAAGATTGTTTCTATTTTTGTTTAGTATTGCCTGTCAATCAAATACCACCTGTTAATCAAACATATTCTGTCAATCAAACACAACCTTTTAATCATTTCAGAATCCGTGGAAATTTCAAGCGACCGTCGCAACAGGAAGCGTAAGATCCAGGAAACCCCCTCGACCCCTAACCCCCCGTTACCCACAACCCCCCCTAAAGTATTCCACGCCAAACGAGCGAGGATAGATAAAATATCGGGAAGTTTGTTGGACAAGGCGGTTACGACGATGGAAACGACAACGACAACATCGGTGACAACCAGCACAAGGTGGGTGGGAAGTTTATTTTACGTGAGGATGGGAGTTGGGTGTTTGGATCGATTGTTATGGATGATGTCATAGGTGGTTGATGATGTCATGTGTGGTTGATGATGTCATGTGTGGTTGATGATGTCATGTGTGGTTGATGATGTCATGCTTGGTTGATGATGTCATGAGTGGTTGATGATGTCATGGGTGGTTGTTGATGTCATGCTTGGTTGGTAATATCATTATGACATCATCAACTTACATTCCAGTTTATCGAAACCACCGGAGATGAAAGGAGACCCCGAGTGGACAACGACAGCGAGCGACGATTCGGATTCCCCGCTCGTTATCGATGGTATTATGATGTCATAATGTGGATTGTTTCAAACTAACGTTGTTTATTTTGCAGAGGAAGAAGTCAAAGCTGGAAGGAAGGCGAGAGGTGAGCATAGATATCTTATATAGGCCATGGATATCTTATATTAAACATACCAATTTGTTCCTCTATCGTGAAAATTATCGTAAATTTCATTAAAACCAAAGGTTACCCGCTTACCCCGATAAAGTCAGGTGAAAGCCGAGGTTTAATTTGAAGTGATGTTAATTTTATTGTGAGATAACAAGTTCTTGGTGAATGTATTGAGAGGTAATGTATGTAGTAAAATATCTCATATTCTATACAGATCACAAGAACTCAAAGAAACCAAAGAAAAAGATGAAGCCAAGTAAAGGTTGGTAGTGAGCATGATGTTTGATGTTTGTTTACAACCCTGTAACTAATGGGTTGTCCAAATTGTCAGTCGTACACTACAGCAATCACCCATAAAGTTAAATACGTGGTAACTTGTAAGCGAGCATGAGGTGTATGAAACAGAACACCCGTGTTATAACAACTATTGTTGACTTGTGTCTTGCCACACAAGGATAAATAGGTCACATTTATATACATGGTAACTCGTAAGCGAGCATGAGGTGTATGAAATAGAACACCCGTGTTATAACGACTCTCGTTGTCCCGCCATGCGAGGATAAATAAGTTACATACGTGGTAACTCATAAGCGGGCACGAGGTGTATGAAACAGAACACCCGTGTTATAACAACTGTCGTTGCCCCGCCATGCGAGGATAAATAAGTTACATACGTGGTAACTCGTAAGCGGGCACGTGGTGTATGAAACAGAACACCCGTGTTATAACGACTGTCGCTGTCCCGCCATGCGAGGATAAATAAGTTACATACAGGGTAACTTGTAAGCGAGCACGAGGTGTATGAAACAGAACACCTGTGTTATAACGACTGTCGCTGTCCCGCCATGCGAGGATAAATAAGTTACATACAGGGTAACTTGTAAGCGGGCACGAGGTGTATGAAACAGAACACCCGTGTTATAACAACTGTCGTTGCCCCGCCATGCGAGGATAAATAAGTTACATACGTGGTAACTCGTAAGCGGGCACGTGGTGTATGAAACAGAACACCCGTGTTATAACGACTGTCGCTGTCCCGCCATGCGAGGATAAATAAGTTACATACAGGGTAACTTGTAAGCGAGCACGAGGTGTATGAAACAGAACACCTGTGTTATAACGACTGTTGTTGCCCCGCCATGCGAGGATAAATAAGTTACATTCATTCAATTATTTCAATCTTTTTAATAGAAATCACAGTGAAACCGGTGCCGGAAGAAAAATCTGAGTTGTAAGTTGTCATAATATGCATTATGACATAACAGTAACCGTTGTTTGTTCATAGAGTTGAAGGTTTGGAGAAACAACCGGAAGAAAATGTTGTGATGATGGAACAAACCAAGTAAGTTTGTTAATATTTAAATATTTTAATAATTAATTATAATATTATTGTTTTAATTAAATTCACCTCAATATGAGTTGTTTGTATGTTGGGTTAAGTTGCTTCTGCTGTTTCATCAATTCAATATAAATTATATTGTATGTTAGGTTTAGCAGCCACATTTTTTATTTGACATTTTTTCTCAGGTAGTTTTTTATCAATAGCGTGTTTTAACGACTGTCGTTTTGTTGCTAATTTCATTCTCTTCGTTGATTTAATTATTTGATCTTCGCTATCGTTTTCGAAGAGATAAAGAAGATATATGTTCTTATTTATGATGTCATAATTAATTAATTATTTATTATTAGATCAACGATGAAAGAAACTTCACTTGCCGGGGAAACAGGTATGTTGTTTCTATGTTTCTTATAATATTTCTATTTTTATTATTTTGTTTCTATGTTCAATATATTGTTTCTATGTTTAACATATTGTTTTGTTTACAGTTGAAATTGAACCAAAACACAAGGACGGCGTGGAAAAAGTTCTCAATGGAGGCCGAACCATTATGGAGGTACATGCATAAACATTCTGTGGTTTTCAAACACAATATTTTAGACCTAAAACATTTTCCCTTTTTATTTGTTGTTTTTTGGCCTATTTTAGATGTATTTTTTCAAAGACTTTTTTTTTAATAATTTTTTTGGGGGCATTTTTCGACTTATGTTTATTGGCTTTTGATTTTCTCATCCAAGCTCACATTATATCAAGATGGGGAGGAATCATTTCATCCATTCTGTCCTCTAGGTGGCAGAAGAGATGAGCATCGACCCTGTCGAGCTACGAGAGGCATTATTACACCATAATGGGGTAGTATCGGGGTTATCTGACCCCCATCTCCTTACCCATAGTGATGAAGAGAATGTCATCAATTGGATCCATGATATGACGGACTATGGTTGGCCCATCACCGATCAACATATCGCTGAACAAATAAAGGCGATTCTTACGCAACAAAGGAAGCTTGTGTTATTCACAAATATGGGGACGGTTAATTTTCCTTCAACTACTTGGCTGAGTGGTGAGTAGGCGTGTTGTTGTAAAAGTTGGGGGCGGTGGGCAACTTTGGCTTAAATCCCTGGTTGTTTTTTTAATGCAAGTAAATTTACTAATGCCTTGCTTAAACCTCGGTATTCATTTGATATTTGGTCGAGTTATTCATAACGCAACAAATAGCCATGTACAATATATCAACTGTATATTTGCCGAACCATCTTTACCAAAGAAATTGAACACGGGACAACAACTGGTGTGAAGCATTCCACAAACGGCAACACTGTGTGCGGCGCGCGCCGCTAATAATTACTTTCGGGTGTTCCTTCTTTTGTCGCCACGTTTCACCATTTGTTTTAACTCCCGTCTTTCAGTTGCAGTGTTACTGTTTGAATTAGCTTACTGAGTTTAGTGATATCATTTCCGTTGTTATTTTAATCTATATCTAATATTCTATTTGTTTAAGGTCGTAGTTACGTTATGTTAAATAAAGCCTAAGTTTATTTTAAATAAACAAGGTCTCGACAATTTATTTAACATAACAAATGGATCAAAAGATACTTCGACCAAAGGAGTTGTCGGTGGAACCCTCGTCAGTAGATGCAGCTAAAGTTTTTAAGTTTTGGTTACGGACGGTTGAAGATTTCATATCATCGCTAAGTGAAAGTCAAAGTTCTTCCTCGGCGATTAACAAGAAGCGGATAGTCATAAGTTGTTTGTCGCCCGATGTCTATCCGTATGTTGAAGAAGCAGAATCCTATGAAGAGATTATCCGAACCCTCCGAAGTGTCTACATCAAAAAGAAAAACAATATATATTCGCGCTATTTGCTTCTCAGTAGGCAACAATCGCCTGAAGAAAGTATTCCGGAATACATACAAGAATTAAAGTCGCTCTCAAGACAATGCGAATTCACTGCAGTAGAAGCCAATCAGTATCGGGAGGAACTGACTCGAGATGCCTTTATTAACGGACTTTCTTCTTCTGTCATCCGACAGCGTTTACTGGAGGTAGATTCCTTGGACTTGATGAAAGCGTTTGAACTTGCGGATAGTCTGGACCGTGCGCAGAAGTATTCCACATCTATGGGACGAAACGCCGCACCCACGCCGTCTTTTGCTGCATCTGCCCCACAGCACCAACACGGACCAAAACGATCTGCCCCACAGCACCAATACGAAGAAACTGTATGTCGACAGCAGGTCCGAGGTAAATGTATCTTTTGCGGTGGTTTTGCGCATAGTCGGACCAATTGTCCCGCCAGAAATGAAGACTGTTTTAAATGTGGAAGACGCGGACATTTCTCTAGAGCATGCCGAAGTGCACGATATGGGAACCGAGTTAGGATGATGGCTATGGATAAGCAAGATGAGGATCAGCCATATCTTGCTGTAATGCAAACTCCTTCATTAGTAGCTGGGGCGCCAGATTGCCTTGGTCCCGCCGTGGTAGATGCGATTGTGAAAGGTCAATCCATTAAAGTTCTCCTCGATTCCGGTGCCTCCGATAATTTCTTGAACAAAAAAGTAGCTCACCGACTCAATTTACGTGTAGAAAAGTCGTCTGCGGTTATCGGCATGGCCACAAATGGACTATCAGCTACAACTCAAGGAAGGGCATCGGCTTCAATCTCTTTGTTGGGACGTGATTACACAAACGTTCCATTCCAGGTACTAGACGGTTTGTGCGCGGATATTATCTTGGGTCACAATTTTATGTGTCGGCATTCTGAAGTTATTTTTAAAATGAATGGCCCGCGACGTCCTCTGACGATCCCTCCTCTCCAAAAAGCAGTGTTAGGTCTTTTGGCTGCAAAAGTAGACCCTCCTGACCTCTTTAGGCACATGCGGCCAAACTGGAAACCGCTGGTAACCCGATCACGTCGATATAGTAAGGAGGATCTAGGATTCATCAGCCATGAGGTGAAACGGTTGCTTGAAGAGGAAATTATTGAACCATCCAATTCACCATGGAGAGCACAGGTTCTGGTGGCTCGCGAGGGATCAAAGAAACCAAGGATGGTAATTGATTATTCACAAACGGTGAATGTATTTACAGAGCTAGACGCCTATCCCTTGCCATCAATCGAGTCCATAGTTAACAAGGTGGCTCAAGATAAGGTTTACTCCTCCTTGGATCTGAGATCTGCGTATCACCAAATCCCGTTGAAAGACTCAGATCGACCCTTCACCGCCTTTGAAGCAGAAGGTCAGTTATATCAGTACAAACGCCTACCTTTTGGGGTCACAAATGGAGTATCTGCGTTTCAACGAATAATAAATCGATTCATACAAGACAATCATTTAAATAAGGTATATGCGTATTTGGATGACATAACTGTTACAGGAGAGACATTGGAGGAGCATGATAGAAATTTAAAGAAATTGTTAGTGGCTGCGAAAAGGCATAATCTAACCATCAATGAAGAGAAGTCCAAACTTCGAATGACCAGTATTGACTTTCTCGGCTACCGGATCTCTTACGGTGATGCACGTCCTGATCCGGAACGCCTACGCCCTCTCCTAAATCTACCGCCACCAGATACACCCCGAGAGTTGAAACGTATTCAAGGTATGTTTGCTTATTATGCGAAATGGATCTCGAGGTTCTCACACAAAATACAACCTTTACTTTGTATAAAGAAGTTTCCACTAACAAAAGATGCACTTGTTTGTTTTGAAACCTTAAAAACAGAGCTGGCGGCTGCAAGCTTAGGAGCCATTAGAAGTGAAGAGCCCCTACAAGTCGAAACGGACGCATCGGATTACGCAATTGCTGCAGTTCTTTCCCAATCCGGGCGCCCAGTGGCGTACATGTCTCGAACTCTAAACACGTGTGAACGGAACTATCCCGCGATCGAGAAAGAGGCGACGGCGGTGGTAGAAGCGGTTCGGAAATGGTCACATTTTCTTAAAGGTAAATCTTTTACGTTGGTTACGGACCAGAGGTCTATTTCGTTTATGTTCGACCAAAGAAACCGGGGTAAAATAAAAAACTCCAAAATTCTAATGTGGCGATTAGAGCTGAGTCAGTTCGCCTATGACATAGTTCATAGACCGGGACGTGATAACTTCGTCCCAGATGCGCTGTCCCGAGTGAATGCTCTTAATCGTGATTTGAAGGAACTCCAAACGCTGCACAATAATCTAGGGCATCCAGGTTTTTCAAGATTGTACCACTTTATTAAAACTCGTAATCTTCCCTTCTCTAGTGAAGAAGCTAAGATTATTTGTCGGCAATGTAAAACGTGCGCAGAAGTTAAGCCAAGGTTCTACAAACCAGCTTCTCGGAATCTGATTAAAGCAATGAGACCATGGGAGAGATTGAGCATGGATTTTAAAGGACCTGTCAAAGGTCGCAATAGCTATTTACTTATCATCGTCGATGAGTATAGCCGCTTCCCGTTTGTATTTCCTTGTAAAAGAATGACTTCCGCAGTTGTCATACAGTGTCTCACGAATTTATTTTGTTTATTTGGCTTTCCAGCTTACGTACATTCGGATCGTGGATTGTCGTTCATCAGCCATGAAGTGAAAGTTTTTCTGACGGAGCGTGGGATTGCAACCAGCAAATCTACACCATATCACCCTCAAGGTAATTCTCAATGCGAACGCGTCAATCAAACCATTTGGAGAACTGTTAAACTACTTCTGCACGGGAAACTTATGGCCGAGGAACAGTGGGAGGAAGTCTTACCCCAGGCGCTTCATGCCATTCGGTCTTTGGTGTGCCTAGCCACCAATGAAACTCCACACGAACGTTTTTTTAATTTTTCCAGACGTTCAATGACAGGGACAACGCTACCCACATGGTTGCTGACAAAAGGTCCTGTGCTTTTGCGAAGATTCGTAAGAACGAAGGGTGATCCGCTATGTGACCAGGTCGAGTTGTTGGACGCCAACCCTACATACGCGAACATAAGACATCCGGATGGACGGGAAACGACTGTTTCAACTTCTGACCTCGCCCCGTACCCCAGCATTGAGCCAACGGATCCGGACAGAAATGAACATGTAACGAGTGAACGATTCGAAACTCAGGAAGGGACCGCCAATGAACAAACCGGTGACAGTGAAAGATCTGAAATCATCGAACCCAGCAACGAAACGACGTACGAGGTGCCATTACGTCGATCGACACGGCAAAGAAAAGAACCCCAGCGCTACGGGTTTTAAACCGCGTATTAATCCTGTAATTTGTATTGTATTGTATTGTAATTTGTTAAAACAAAATTTTGTGGGGAAGAATGTGAAGCATTCCACAAACGGCAACACTGTGTGCGGCGCGCGCCGCTAATAATTACTTTCGGGTGTTCCTTCTTTTGTCGCCACGTTTCACCATTTGTTTTAACTCCCGTCTTTCAGTTGCAGTGTTACTGTTTGAATTAGCTTACTGAGTTTAGTGATATCATTTCCGTTGTTATTTTAATCTATATCTAATATTCTATTTGTTTAAGGTCGTAGTTACGTTATGTTAAATAAAGCCTAAGTTTATTTTAAATAAACAAGGTCTCGACAACTGGCATTGCCAAAAGGGTAAACAAATTATATTAAGCATTCCTTTATTCAACCCCTCTTCCCCCGAATCTCCCCCAGAAATCCACCAACGAAACATTTTCCCAAAGTTCTTATAACGACTGTTGTTTCCCCACCAAGAGTAAAAACTTTTGCTAAACTTTTATCTTATCAACGCTTCCCCAGAATTCCTCGAGCGTCACCCCGAGATCTTCCCCGGTCGTAAGAAACCCCTCGCTCGTTTCCGATTCGATCGCGAGGGATTCGACGAATGGTTGATGCGATGGATCTGCACGTTACGGGTAACAGACGTCGTGCCGAATGCTGTCTACTACTGCGATCAAACTGTATTCGATGCGACCCCGAAGTTCATGCACGACGTTACTTTTACAAGGGGAGGGGTGAAACTTAATGTCTCCGCTGCTAAAAATAAGATTTCTATCCTGACTTGCATTGGGGCTGATGGCTCAGTGTTCGAACCGTTCCATCTTATGCCAGGTAAAAACTTGTTTATCCTCGATTTTAAATGTCTTGGATAAAAGTTTGGGGTTATTTTTATATGATCAATTCAAGTTAAACCGTTTAGTGTTAAGTGTTTTTAATTTTGTGCATTTTAACTTATTATCTGTAATTGCCGTTAAGTGTCTTACCCAAAGACACATATGCGTCCTCAATGATGCAAACAGATTGTCATAATTAACTTAATTATTAATACATTTGCATTGTAACCAAAGGGTATCGGGTTCGACGCTTTATAATAATAAGCTTATGTGTCTTTCGGCGAGACACTTAATGTCAAAAACCCAGTGGTCATTAAGTTGTGCTACCAAATATTAAATATTAAAATGTCATTATGACATCACACAGGCGATAGTGACAAGCTGACGGAAACAATGGGATTCCGTAAACAAGGCGTTGTTGACTCGGATGTGATCTTCCATTGGATGCGGGAGATCTTCATCAAGAAGATTCCACATCATCGACCGGTTGCCCTCCTCATGGATCTTAGTGTGGAACAGATCAACCATAATCTATTGAAGTTTGCTCGCGATAATAAGATCATATTATATAGGTTGGTGGTTGGGGGTGTTATATAAGGGAATGGGGGGTAACTGGGGCATAGAGGGTGATGTATTATATTTTCAACTTTAAATCCTCACCTAAGTTTAGTTTTGTCAACATATTGTATTTCTGTGATTGCAACGCTGTAATAGATTATGTAACGCAGGAGGGTTTATTAGACTCACAGCGCAGTTGGTCGCTCTAAAGGTTGTTTTTGTCAATTGTTATTTGCTGTATTATTTTTAATCTATTAGAAAATCTTTTCCTAACATTCAAACTTGGATCTTTAGATTCCTGCCAGCCGGTGCTTGCTTTCTTCAACATCCGGATCAAAAATTATTTGGAAGATTAAGGTTGCAGTGGAAGAAGACGGTGGTGGGTTTGGGGGATTGTGTGGGGGGGCATTATTGGGGTTGTTTTCACATTGGTGTTCTGTTTCATACACCTCATGCCGGCGTACAAGTTACCACGTATGTAACTTTGTGGGTGATTTTTTTATGTATTGCCGACAATTTGGACAATCCATTAGTGACCATTAGGTTGGAGCAATTGTCGTCTGGTGTCTTGTCAACAAATATATATGCTTATAATTGTAGCAGCGTTGAGCTTCGAACCTGGTATCCTTCGGTTTTGAGGTGATAGCCTGACCACCACGGTGCTCGACTGTTATTTCTATGCAACATAAATATCTTATATTAACCCCGAGTCATCTTTAGATCAGCAAATTCTTGAAGGAACGAACCAACCAAATGGTACCAGTGGAAAAGTTTCAGGAAGTTTTTAAATCGGAATGTTTGAAGATATTCACACCTTCTAATATTAAGGTAAAGTAAAAGTTGTTGTTTTTGAATGACTCGGTTTCCAACCAAGGACTTCTGATTTGACCCTCTATGTCTTTGCTAGTCATTTTTAAGTTTAAATGTTTTTATTAACTCTTATTTGAGAGCGGTTACTTGCCTTACGGTGCACAAGTTATTATCAAAGCTGTGTTTAAGCGACAAACCAGGGGTCGCTTGGACCACGAGCTAAAGTGTAAGAAGAAGGTTGGAACAATTTTTGTTCACCCCACCACCCATTGTATTACCGTACACTGTAAATAGAATAAATAACATGTGTCTGTAAAAATATAAAATCCAACCAGTTGTTTTTTTTAATTTAAACAACAGTAAAACTAAAATAATGACCAGAACTAACATATCCTCTAGATGTGTTTTGAGCTGACGAAGATCTACACACCAACCTCAGATGAGGAAGTTACGACCTTCATTAAGAAACAGGAAAGCAAAGGTACAACATTATAATAAAGATTTTTTGATTTTTTAAATGTAAAATAAAGCAAACAACAATATTTAAATGAAAAAAAATAAAAAGTCAAAAAAATATATTTTTCAGAAAAACGTAACAAGCGCAAACTATCGAAACCCCTGCTTTATGTTCCCCCTGTTGAAACTGATCAACCAAAGCAAACTACTATCCCTGATCGCCCCGCTGCCCCCACCCAACTTGCCCCAGCCCAACCGGCCCAACTTACCCCCACCCCTCCTGTACCCCAACCCTCACCCACTGTTGAGGGGAAACCCCCAACACCCCAGGAAAGCCAAGACAAGCCACAAACAGGTGAACTTAAAGCTAGTCAAGTTAAAATAATAAACATGTTTAAAAATGTTTTCAACAACTCGATTTTTGATTTTTTTATTTAAAAATAAAACAATTTTTTTAAAAATAAACCAAAAACACTAAAATTAACTTCTTTTTTTTTAATTTTTTAATTAACCTTCAAACATTTGTTGGCCAGATAAACCATCGAAACAAAAACATTGCTTCATGAAAGGGGAGACGGTCCTGGCCAAGTGGGTCGATTGCCGATTATATTTCGCTAAGATTCTGCAATGTTTCGCCGAAGGTGATGTCATAATGGTTATTGTTGTTGTGTTATTATTACATCATAATGCAAAGATGGTTATGAAGAAGCAAATTTTTTTAAACTAATGTCATTTTGCTGCTAATTTCCTTCTCTTTGTTGTTTTAATTAATTTGATCTTTGCTATCGTATTTGAAAAGATAAAAAAAAATTATGTTAAAGTTTTTTACTCTCATTCTGCTGCCCTTCTCTTTTTTTAGTTAATATGATCTTTATTGCTGTATTTGCACAGATTATAAATATAATATATCTATGTTGCCCACAGACACATACAAGATCAGATACTTTGACGGCCATGTTAAAATCGTTAAAGAAGATTTTCTTCGTCCTTATACGGGGGAAGTCCCCCAGTTACCCCCAACCCCATCCACCCACAAGAAGCCCCGCCATCAGTCCGAGGACAATCGTCCGAAATCATTGCCACGGAAACCGTCGGAAAAAGTTCGACGTGCCTCGGAGTCGAGCCCCGGTAAGCTGGGCAGGGAGCATGAGGGACCAGCACTGGTTGCGACAGATCTCGGGACGCGGAGCAAGACGAACAAAATAAGTGGTAAGATAGATATCTTATAATTTTTAATATTTATTAAAAAAAAAAATTAACAGCAAAAAAGTCCCTCACTCATTAATTGCTTCACTCATTAATTTTAATGATTTCCATAGAAACAGTATTATACCTTGCTCCAGTGGAGCGAGTAAAATATCGAGCGGGTGAACAAGTGTTGTGCCGGTGGACGGATCGCAAGTTTTACCCGGCTACCGTTATCAAGCAGAAGGATCTAGGTTTGTATTTGATTGTGTGGATTATTATGGTGTATTCTGTATTTGTGAGGTTTTTTTTGTGGACACCAGAGTTGGCCCATTACCCCAACATAAATGGTTTAGTTTATGTTTGCGTAATCAACATCCCCCCACTTTATTACAGATCATTATTTAATCAAATATTTCGACAACCGTAAGAAAGTCGTGAAACATAATTGGTTATCACCGTGGAAACCACCTGTTTCAACAACCAATCAGGCGGCTCCTTCTACTCAAACAACCAATCAGGCGACAGCAGCTGTTTCAACGACCAATCAGGTCAAAGGGAAAGATAAACCGACCAATCAGGATGCAGGGGAGCCTGTATCGACCAATGAGAAGTCAGCAGTGGTTGAACCAACCAATCAGATTGATTCACAGAATACAGGGACCAATCAGAATAAAGCAGTGACGCCTGAAAAGAAAAAGGTAAAATAAATAAATTCCTAATATACCTCGTAACACTGTTAATGTGCATGTAACTTATCATTACATGGCAAGGCAACGACAGTCGTTGTTACAATATATATATGTTCTGTTATATGGGTGAGGTCCTACAGTGAGGCAAGTCATGGGACCTGGGATTTAGACCGGGGTTGGCCCATTACCCCAACATTGTATATGCATATTCTATTCTATATGGGTGAGGTCCTACAGTAAGGCACACCATGGAACCTGGGATTTAAGCCAGAGTTGGCCCATTACCCCAACATTGTATATGCACATTCTATTCTATATGGTTGAGGTCCTACAGTGAGGCATGCCATGGGACCTGGGATTCAGACCAGAGTTGGCCCATCACCTCAACACCAAGGGTGCTACAACACATTAGTAACCACTGGGTTGGAGCAATTCACCCCAAACTTATATCACATAGCGCTAACCACTGTGCTAAACAATGATACCATTATGACATCACAGAGCGAGGTAAATAAAGATGGAGCATCGAAACAAGGGGATTCCCCCGTTATAGGAACGTTTACGAAAGGAAGTTCAGTGTTGGCGCGATGGAAAGATTGTAGAAGTTACCCCGGGACTATACTTGCTGTGCATGACGATGGTACGTAGGCGTATCATATATAGTAGCATGGTAATGGTGCGTGTCTTGTATATTAGTGTGTAGAGGTGGCATTCTGCTGGTCCTAATGTTGCCAGTTATTTTAAGTCAGTCACTATTATAGTGCATTTTGTATCTCAATCACGTATCAGCATCATGTTTCTTATATAGTTTGTAACTTTATGGGTGAACTGGTATCTTGTATAAGAGCATGGATGAATGAAAGGAACTTGTTTATTCTTGGGTAACCGGGCAACAACAGTCGTCATAACACGGGTGTTCTGTTTCATACACATTGTGCCCGCTTATAAGTTCATAGACACCATATAATAAACATAGACACAATATATATTAAACATAGACACCATATATTGAACATAGACACCATATATTAAACATAGACACCATATATTAAACATAGACACCATATATTAAACATAGACACCATATATTAAACATAGACACCATATATTAAACATAGACATCATATATTAAACATAGACATCATATATTAAACATAGACACCATATATTAAACATAGACACCATATATTAAACATAGACACCATATATTAAACATAGACATCATACACCCAGGTCAATACACTGTACAATATTACGACGGGATGACAAACCGTGTTCGTAAGGAAATGGTGAAAGCTTGGGATTCAACGGCGATACCGAAGGAAAAAAGGGGAAGGCCGAAGGTCAAAGAAAGGTCAAGAGTGATGTCATCATGTTTAATTGTTATATATGTTTTTCGATTTCGGTTGAATTAAATGTTTTTACTTAAGTAAGTCTAATAGTAGTGTGGGCGAGATTGTTCGTGTTTTTATTCTTGTTCCATTTTGTAGATTAAACAAATAATGTTTACAGAATTATATAATCAAATCTTCACTACTCTAAAAGAATGGTGTTGTTAAAAAATTAGAAAACATGATATTTCACCTGCATCTTCCCCCACAGTGTTAGACCAGAAGTAAACATCAGCAAAGGAACAATACCAACATCAGTTGTTACAACTACTAATGATAATGAGGATGAAAGCAAAACTATCAAAGTATGTTGGTGTGTAATGTTATAATGGATATATTGAACCTGGCTTAGGTAAAAATAGGGTTCCGTAACATATGCTATGACTTATAAAAGTAAGGTTAAAGGTGATTTAAACATATGATGTCACCCCTGTTTCCAAAGTTGAGGTGAAATCTAACCCCAGGCCCTTCTATCTGACCCCATGTACCGTCTTACCCGGTGTACCATCTTACCCCATGTACCATCTTATCTCATGTACCATTTTGCCTCATTTACCATATTACCCCCATGTACCATCTTTCCCATGTACCATCTTACCCCAGTGCAAAGTACCTGGATGTTCAAAGATCTTCCGAAACCAAGGATCGTTGAAACAACATCAGAAACATTTCCACCACAAAAGATACAAACTGAGAGACGGGAGCCCTCCGAAGAGGAAGGCTTCGAAAGACGAGAAAGAAGGTAAAAGAATCTAAACTTGTTTAAAATAAAACTCAATATGAGTTTATGTTGAATGTTGGGTTACTGTATTTCCTTCTAAGAGAAAGGTATCGAAAGAAGAGAAAAAAGATTTTGATTTGTTTTAACTAAATCACCACTCATGTGTGATGGATAAATAAGTGGCTTTGAAACATCAACAACAGTTAGTCTATTATAAATGAACACGTCATGTGAGTTAGGCCCGAGTTGGCCCATTACATCAACACCCAGGGTGCTACAACACATTAGTGACCACTGCGTTGGAGCAATACCTGTTAAAGTGTCTTGCACAAGGACACATACGCCCCCAAATGCCTATTAGCATCTGTATTATCTACCTTTCAGTTTAACCCAGCAGTAACAGTTGATATATTGTTCCCAAATATTTATAGTGAGCGTCAAGCGTCGGGTGTCAGCGGATTACCACAAGTCTCATGATGCTATGGAAGTTAAGAGCCGCGGCACCACGGAGCCGAAGAGCCGCGGTGGGAAGCCGGTGATTGAGATTCTACGAATGCAACAAGATCTTCTGCATGATGAAGGTAGGTTGGTAACGATTGAAATAATAGTTGTGGTTTAAAGTTTGCTGATGTCTATTCTATATGGGTGAGGTCCTTGTCAAGTCCTGGGATTTAATCCAGAGTTGGCCCATTACCCATTTTTTAGAAACAATGGCCTCAAATTTGGCATTAAATCATAAATCTCTTCTAACTTAAGTCAATTCTTTATTTATGAATTATATCATGGTTGTTGTTGCCTTACATTGATGGTAACCCTCTTTGTTTGTTTTGCAGAAACTTCCGTGGAAAGTTGGGAAAAGCAAAAGTATGTTCTTGGGTGGCTCGTTTATTCTTTAAAGAAATTTATTCTATAACAGAAGTAATAAAACACAGCAGAGGGATGGTAGGATAGGAAATAGAACAATTGTTGAAACTCGTAAACAACATGCATTAATATGAAACCAGCCGTTACGCAACCGGCGAAGTAAATAAATTCCAGATTCACCTGCCTGCCTCACACTGCCGGCAGTAAAAAAACATATGTTTAAAATTATGGCAGCCAATGGCATCGGAAACAAACAAGTTTAACCCCACTGTTACGCAGGGTGGATGGAAGATCTGGTAGCGATGCTAAATCATCCGATGATCAAAAAGTTGCTGCTGTGGAAGTACAGGTTAGTTGTGGGGGGTGGAACATTTGTGTGTTTGCTCTGTAACGAATGGTACCGGGTTCAAGGCTTGATGCTGCTACCATTGTGGGCGTATGTATCCTTAAACGAAACAGTAATTGCTCCAACCCAGTGGTCACTAATGGGTTGTCCAAATTATCAGCCATACATAAAAACAATCACGCACAAAGTTACATACGGGTGTTATGTTGCATACACTTGTGTCTGCTTGCAAGTGCTTAGAGAAACCACTACAATCTTCCCCAAAAGAACACAATGGTAGCAGCATTAAACCCTGAACCCGTAACCTCTGGGTTCAAGGCATGCTTCCCACTATAGTACATTCCATGTTTAACCAAACACCCCCCAGGATAAAGCTGAGAAAGAGCTGGTGAACGAAGATGTTGTTAGGTGTGGATGTGGTGCTGAGGTAGAAGGAGGGTTCATGATCCAGTGTGAAGGTTGCCTCACATGGCAACATGCGTTGTGTGAAGGTATCTCTCCTAACAATGAGGTTCCACCCGTCAACTATGTTTGTAAAGTATGTAAGGATCCACCAGGTGTGAGAAGGTGGGTGGGTTATAGTGGATATTATTTGTTTATTCTTGTGTAGATCGGCAATGACAGTCGTTATAACACAAGTGTTCTGTTTCATACACCTCGTGCCCGCTTACAAGTTACCACGTATGTAACTTATTTATCCTCGCATAGCGGGGCAACGACAGTCGTTATAACACGGGTGTTCTGTTTCATACACCTCGTGCCCGCTTACAAGTTACCACGTATGTAATTTTGTGGGTGATTATTTTCTGTATGGCTGATAATTTGGACAACCCATTAGTGACCACTGGGTTAAAGCAATTGCTGTGAATTGTCTTGCCCAAAACACATACGTCCACAACAGTAGCAGCATTAAGCCTCAAACCCATAACCTCTGGGTTAAAAGCAAGCACATTACGTCACTCAACCAAACACCATTATCTTCCCTACAACATTATATTACACAGGTCGCAGAAATTTCTCTTTAACAACGAATTCCTGGTTAAGGGAATTCCCCCCACCATAACCAACAACAATGAAGCGACAACAGAACAAAAGAAATTCCAGAACTTCATGGAGGTACATTATGACATCATAAACACTTGCGGACAGCATGTTTATAAACCAACAATGGGATTGTATTATTGTTTGGGTTCTTGGAATAAATTGTTTCAAATATTTCATTAAAATTCCAACTGCTTTAGTTAAATGCAATTTGTTAACAACACTGGTGTTCTGTTTTATACACCTCGTGCCCGCTTACGAGTTACCATGTATGTAACTTTGTGGGTGATTGTATTTTATATATGTCTGACCATTTAAACAACTCATTAGTGACCACTGGGTTGAAGCTATTTAAATTAAGTATCTTGCCCAAGGCCACATACATCCACAATGGTAACAGCAACGAGCCTTGAACCCATTACCCCACAGTTACAACACAAACCCCCTAACCTCTTCCCAACTAACCCCCACCCCCTCCACAGGCCACCCATGCGTTGGTAGACGAGGTAATGAGCGTAAAGGAAGCTCTTCGTGGGATTCGGCAACAAATTATCATCGCGGACCCAACATCGGTGCATCCTATGCTTAAGTTATGGGGTGAGTGTTGTGTAGGTTATGTGGGGTAAGATGGGATTGTGGGGTAAAATAGGATATGGGGGTAAGATGGGATTGCGGGGTTCAATGGGATATGGGGGTAAGATAGGATATATGATTGTGGGTTAAGATGGGATATGGGGTAAGATAGGATTGTGGGGTAAGATGGGAATTCGGGGTAAAATGGAATACCGTTAGCACCTATATCATATATTCAAGACCTGTTTATGCCCATATTTTATGTTGTTGGGGTAATGGAATAGAATGTGCATATACAATGTTGGGGTAATGGGCCAACTCTGGTCTAAATCCCAGGTCCCATGGCGTGCCTCACTGTAGGACCTCACCTATATAGAATTGTGAAAAATGTATTTATAGTTACCACTCATATGCCCACAGACCAACGATCTCAACCTAATAATTTCATTTTTGCCACAGATTTAAAAGATTCAAAAACTATAGAAGAAAAAAAACAAAAAGTTGTGACAGAGAAAAAAGTAGAGGGAGTAAAGGAAAGTGAAGGTAATGGAATGATGTCATATTGTTATAAACAAATTATTTTCAACACCATAATAATTGTGTTTAACAACTAATACAGCAACTAGTTATAATGTTTAATTAAATACAACTCAATGTAAGTTTATTGTATGTTGGGTTCAGCCATTTTTATTATTTGACACTTTTTTCTTTGGTAGATTTTATGCGTGGCGTGTTTTCACGACTGTTGTTTTGCTGTGGATTCCTTTTCATTCGTTGTTGAAATTGATTTGATCTTCGCTGTCGTATTCGAAGACATAAATGTTCAAACAGATGAATGACATTGTCTTATTGTTAGAACCCCCTGAACTTAACACGACACAGAATTGCTTGCTTTGTTATGTGTTATCGTTCCTATATCAATAAAACTTTGGTATTTTTATGTTAGTTTATTAAAACTTATGTTATGTTTAATTTAATTATGACGTAACAACCATTATTATTCAGTTGAATCCGGTAATCTCGAATCGGAATCGACGGACAAGAGCGCCCTCTGGCGACCGATTGAGGTAAGTGGATAATTCACTTTCGCTAATTACGTAAATTATTAAATCAATCAAAGGTCACACGAGGTCAAATGACGTCATCGAGCGACGTCGCTACGGAGAATGACGTCGTCGCTGCTCGTTGTCGTGGCAACATACTTGCACATATCGACCACATGGAGTCAGTATTGAGCAAACGGACGAGCCAGCTGGAAGACTACGTCACAGGTTATTACCCTAACATGGGAATAAGTTGGATGGGCCGCGAAACTCAACTTTGACCCTTCCACCCATAGAAATTGAAAAAGGAAAGATCCCGTCACGCCTCGATGGGTTGGCTTCGGTCAAAAGCGACGTCGATTCAATTCACAAACTTCTATCTGAAGCTATTACGTCACAGTAACCATTGTGTCAGCTAACAACGTCATAAACGGACTTTTACAACATCCGGGGTGATGAGCCAACTTTGGCCGAAATCGCTCGGCTGCTGTTTATAATGTATATTACAACAATCATACCATGACGTCACAACGTTTGTGACGTCATAAAATATGGCGTAACCTTCTCTGACGTCACACGGAGAATCGGCGCGTCGGTGATCTCGTGATTTTTAGTTGTTTGTTTTAAAATCGCGAAAAATTGTGAAAAATAAATTTCTTTCAAATAATGACGTTATTACTTTTGTATGTGAATTCATTCACTCATTTCAAAACAAATATGAATGAATGTAACTTATTTATCCTCGCATGGCGGGGTAGCGACAGTCGTTATACCACGGGCGTTCTGTTTCATACACCTCGTGCCCGCTTACAAGTTACCACGTATGTCAAAAACCACATATGTGACATTACAACACTTAATCTTAACTTTTATAATCTTACAAGTTTTTTTTATTTTTACATGACCAATTTTAATCAACACTGATTCTTTTCCAACATCGATGTCACTGCATAATGATGTTCATTATGACGTCATTAACGTTTTATCGACGAGTTATTTCGTTTAATATTTCATGTCCCTAGGGGGCGCAACGGAGAGTTATTTAAAACGACATGACGTCATTGATTTTTCCGCCTTAATAACCACGTGATGCAGTATCAACCAATCAGATCGACATCTCGTTTCCTACAGAAGTCACGTGGTCGGTCGATTGTTCTTAAAATAATGAATTGATTATGACGTAACAATACTAATCACGTGTTTCTTTCACAGAACCTTTGCCCTCATGCTCGCTGTCAATGTTATGCAAGGATTATGTAAAATACAATTATTTCTGATATCTCAGAATAATTAAAATAAAACTAATAAATTATTCGGGACGATGTTTATGTATTTCGCCATCTCTTGTATTTATTGTAACGTTGAAACCTAAACGAAAGAAATATAAAACACAACTTATTTATCTTCGAATACGAATGCGAAGATCAAATTATTTTAAACACGTAGCGGTCACTAATAGCTTGTTCAAATTATTAGGCAAACGGAAAAAAATAAACAATCAACAACAAAGTTACATACGTGGTAACTTGTAAGCTGGCACGAGGTGTATGAAACAGAACACCCGTGTTATAACGACTGTCGTTGCCAGCCATGTGAGGATAAATAAGTTACATACGTGGTAACTTGTAAGCGGGCACGAGGTGTATGAAACAGAACACCCGTGTTATGACGACTTTCATTTTCCGACCACGCGAGGATAAATAAGTTACATACGTGGTAACTTGTAAGCGGGCACGAGGTGTATGAAACAGAACACCCGTGTTATAACGACTTTCATTTTCCGACCACGCGAGGATAAATAAAATCACATTCATTTACTTAAACAACAAAGAGAAAAGAATTAGCAGCAAAAATTGTCGTTAAAACGTAAGATTTCGTCGAAATATTGAATGAATGAATGAATGTAACTTACTTTATCCTCGCGTGGCCGGAAAACGACAGTCGTTATCACACGGGTTTAACACCTCGTGCCAGCTTACGAGTTACCATGTATGTTACTTTGTGGGTGATTATTTTTTTGTTGGATTTTTTCATTTTTTGTGTATGGCTGATAATTTGGACAACCCATTAGTGGCCACTGGGTTGGAGCAATTGCCGTTAAGTGTCTTGCCCAAGGACACATACGCCCACAATGATAGCAGTGACGAGCCTTGAACCCATTACCTAATGGTTACAGGCAGGCGCGCTAACCACTACGCCACGGCGCCGGATATTCTGGAATATTAAACAGCGGACGTTTCCAAAAGGCGGTTGTGACGTCATAAACCATCGCGGGTGTTCTATTTATAATGTCAGATTTTATTATGACGTCAAAAGGGGAGTCTGGTTCAAGAATTATAAAATTGACTGTTTTGACAATGGATATCCTTGAAATCGATTATTAACTTTCCAGAACCCCGAAACAAATTCCCGAGACTTATGTTCGGTTCATGCTGGATTAAACATAATACAGGTCGGGGAAGATGGGACACCTTTAGCGCATAATATTCAAATTTCCTGATCGTATTTTAAACAATTAACAACAGTCTATGGGAGGCGTAAAGATAAGGTTTTAGAATTCGTTGAATGTCATTGTTTACTACCAAATGGGATGAGAAAATAGATTAAAAAAGGTGTCCCATCTTCCCCCACCCTACTACACTTCTATTATCGGGTTATCATACCTTTATATAGTTGTTAATAAACGTAAGTAAGGTTTAGCAGCCACGCTTTTATTGGACCATAGCGTGTTTTAACGACTGTCGTTTTGCTGCTAATTCTCTTCGCTGATTAAATTAATTTAGTTTTCGCTATCGTATTCGAAGAAATTTTACTGTGTCTTTAAATAAAGTTTGCCTCTATATATAGGTAAGGCCATACGGCATAGCATACATGCGATTTATGCCAGAGTTGGCCAATTACCCCAAACAAACACTTTAAAGTTATTTGTTCATTTTTCCATTACCCAGGAATTTTCTAAAGTAAACAAAATCCTTCGTTTGTTGGTGTGTCATCCTGTTGGGAATAAAGATTGTTTTTTCAGGCCACCGCAAGTGAGAGAACGAAAGAAAAAAGCAAAAGAGAGAGTCGTAGAAACAGCGATTTTGGTCGAGTCTCGAATTCGCATTTGGTGTAAATTGTTGCTATCTGTTGGTTTATGTTATGATATATTAATGTTGTTTCTATATTTTACAGGCTGTTGCTATGGGCAACCTACTTATGCGCCATAGCGCTAATACGAGAACAATTACTTTAATTTTTGTTGGGTTAAGTTATTTATTTATCGGGGCAGGCGTGTTTAGTGCAATTGAACGAGAACATGAAATTAAAAGCGGGAAAGAACTTTTTGCACGAGAGAAATACTTTAAGTAAGTTTTGTATATTCTATATTTTGTATATGAGGTGTATGAATACACCACGTGTGTCTGGTGTATAAGAAGACACCCATGTTATAACTCGACAGTGAGCATGAGGTGTATGAATACACCACGTGTGTCTGGTGTATAAGAAGACACCCATGTTATAACTCGACAGTGAGCATGAGGTGTATGAATACACCATGTGTGTCTGATGTATAAGAAGACACCCATGTTATAACTCGACAGTGAGCATGAGGTGTATGAATACACCATGTGTGTCTGGTGTATAAGAAGACACCCATGTTATAACTCGACAGTGAGCATGAGGTGTATGAATACACAATGTGTGTCTGGTGTATAAGAAGACATCCATGTTATAACTCGATAATGAACATAACACTTTCTTTATTTAAACACAAATGTTAAAGTAACTTTAACATAACACTTCGTGGTACATCGGACCTACGTCATCAGATTAACCCCCCGCCCCTCACACATTTGGAAAAACGTCGTTAAATTTATGATTTAATTTCATAACATCCGTCACAATCGACATTGAACGCGAACAATGCCTCCTGTGACGTCGTAAACACCAAATTCATTTTCAAACCGCTGAAATTGAGAAAAAAAAGAATTTTTCAATGATCGATTTAGGTGTTGTGAAACATGTTATACACGTCATAATGATCAATATTACGTTGTATACCGAATATGACGTCACTTAGGCGTTGATTCTTCCTATTCCCGAACAGATAATATAAGTTCTATTATTGGTTGCCGCCATTACGCTTTCTGGGCCCCTCATCAATTATTTAAAAGGAAAGTCTGTACAATGTAACTAGACTGGATCACGAATCTTAAACGAGAGTTCTCGCCGAAACCGACGAATGTTGAAGCTTATAAACAACTAGATTGCTTTATATTCAACACAACACACGAGCTTATAAAACACGCTCAATACTAATCAAGTTAACTATCCAGGGCTGCTATTATGTGCTCCATTTTTAGCATCCCCATCGATCCATGCCTGCCACCACCTTGTACTTCAAAGCTTGCGTGGCTTTGGCAGCTAAGGCAAGATTCATCCGCGATCATTGGTGGTGTCTACGTGTTGACCGAGTTGTGGGCGTGTGTGTTCTTGTACAAGACACTTAGGGGTAATTGCTGCAACCCAGTGGTCACTAACGGTTGTCCATATTGTTAGAAAAAACCACCACCCACAAAGTAACATACGTGATAAACACACAGAAAAATAACCACCCACAAAGTAACATACGTGATAAACACACAGAAAAATAACCACCCACAAAGTAACATACGTGATAAACACACAGAAAAATAACCACCCACAAAGTAACATACGTGATAAACACACAGAAAAATAACCACCCACAAAGTAACATACGTGATAAACACACAGAAAAATAACCACCCACAAAGTAACATACGTGATAAACACACAGAAAAATAACCACCCACAAAGTAACATACGTGATAAACACACAGAAAAATAACCACCCACAAAGTAATATGAACAAAACATCTGCGTTTTAACGACTGTTGTTTACCCGATTCGTGAGGAAAAAAGTTTATTGTTTTTTATTTTGATGTTTTCGTTGCAAAGGTTTCTTGTCGCTAAGCAACCGCGAATGAATTTTAATTGCGTTTCATTATTTCAAGCTGTTTACAAGATTTAAATATTTAAAATGGGGTTCGTTTTTAGTCTCGGTTCGTTTGGTTACAATGAATTATACATCACAATGCCCATTATCTTGCGACAATCTTCACTGTAATTGTAACTCTGGAATGCGTTTAAAATATAACATAACAAAATACTTTTATTACAAAAATTAAATTAATCAAAACAGCCAAGTGAAATGAATTAACAGCAAAACAACAACACGCTAAGGATAAAATAAACGAAAGAGCATTTGGTTAAAAACGTGGCTGTTAAACCTTATAAGAAGCAACTCACAGTGGGTTGCAAATATTTAATTAAAACAAATTTCTAAATTTTTGCAAAAAAAGTTTGCGTAAATATTCATAAAACAATATATTATTTTATATTTTTCAGAGAATTTTATAACATAAGCGACGTCGACTACGATAACATGAGCCACATGATTATGGAACTACAACCTCACAAAGCCGGCGTGCAGTGGAGTTTTGTGGGGGCGCTGTACTTCGCTATTACTGTTGTTACTACGATTGGTAAGTTACGTGGTGTTGTAGGTGGGGTAAGATGGGACATAGATGTGGGGGAAGTTGGTACATGTTGGGGAAAGTTAGTACATGTTGGTGGGGTATGATGGGCCACGCTTGGGGTAGGTGGGACACGGTGGGGTAAGATGGGACACCGTGGGGTAAGATGGGGCGTGTTGAGGGGAAGATGGTACACATTGATAGGGTTAAAAGGTTTATGTTTATATTCTCATTTGTCGTCCCGTTCGATGGTTAACAAAGACATTTAAAGAATTATAAACCCGCATCCTCAGCACATCTTTAACAGGGCGTTTTTAGTTTTTAAAAACACAATCAAAATACGGAAATTTACTAACGTTATCCAGCACTTACCGCACAGTAATGTATTGTAGAAAGTTCCGCCTGTAAATTATCCTGTAAAGCTACGCCTGTAAAACTAGAGAGCTTAAAATAGGTCTTCTGCCAATTTTCTACCGGGGTTATTCACCCTTGTAAAAACAACCTAAATATATTTATATGACTAAAACTGGAGGCTGGCGATTAAATGCCGGAAAAGCTATTTTAACAAACAGATGTTAATATTCCTGGTAGCAGCGGGTCGTGATAAATTACCAACAGGAATATTTTGGGATTACGAAAGCTTCTCACGATGTATAGTAGGGTGGGGAAGATGGGACACATTTTAACTCTATTTTCTCGTCCAATGTGGTAGTAAACAGGAGTTTTTAAAGATTTATAAAACTATATGCCCAAGACTCCCATAGACCGTTGTTAATTGTTTAAAACATGATCAGTATATTTGGATATTATGTACCAAAGGTGTCCCATCTTCCTCCATCCTACTATATAAGTATATAGGGTTGGATTATTTATAACATTACGTTTGCGCTATTGAGTCATTGAACAAGATGAAGACGACATGCATAGGACGTTAAACCGTCTTAATATATTTAATTGACAGAAAAGCAGTTTTAAAATCACAGTATACCCGGCAGAAGTTTATATAAAAGCCCCGTGTTCGAAGCCCGGTTTATGGGGGAAATTTTACGGGTATTTAAATTCCTTTTGTGAATCTAAAAATAGACAATATTATATTTTGTAGAATTTCTAAACCACTTGTATTGGGATAGAAATAGTATATAACGGTCGCCATAGAAACAACATTTATATTCTCGTTATCTTTCGAAAGCAAATATTTAGTTTCCTTTCATAGCGCAGATGTGTGGGATCGAATCAATTATTTATTCGCGTAAAGTGTTTATGGCAAAGGAGACGTCGTAACATTATGGCGGCGGTTCCGTAAGAGATTTTAATACAAACGTGGGTCCAGTAGCCGCGCTTTTATTCGACGCTTTTCCTCAAGTAGTTTTCACCCGTAGCGTGTTTTAACGACTGTTGTTTTGCTGCTAATTCTATTCTCTTTATGTTTTAATTAAATTCTTCGCTATTGCATTTGAAGAGAAGTGGATATTGTGTAAATATAAATATTAAAAGAAGAAATTTCATGCCGTTTTTGTTAAAACAATTACATCACAAAACCTTTTTTATTTGCACGATAGCGAGACCGAATCAAACCGGCATCAACCGCAACATATGTGGATATTTAATTGTAGATCCCCAACATAGATTTAATAAGATGGCACCCCAATTAACCACCCCCCCCCCAATTCTAGCGGGCCACCCCCCAAAATAAATCATGTTATTTTAATTATTTCTACCCCACGTGACGGGATCAGATGGCGTTTTATCGACGATGTCGCGAATCGATTGTTTGCGTTCTACAAATAATTCTAGAATCTGGAACAATCAATTATTTTATTGACAGCTTTTTCTAGAACGCAATCAATTAGGTTATGTGACGTCATACTTTACGACTATGACATCATAAAATGCTCAAAACTCTGTTTTAAAATTAAAAAAAATTATGGTGACGTATCAGCTAAACTTATGACGTCGCACAGGGTACGGTCACGCGGTGCCGCAAACAACAATGGGAAAGATGACGTGTATAGCGTACGCTGTGATCGGCATCCCGCTATGCTTGGTTATGTTCCAGGCCATGGGTGAACGGATGAATAATTCCGCCAAGTCGCTCCTCAAAACAACAGGACATAAACTTGGGTTCAAGTTCGATGAGGTAAATAATGCTATCTGTGACGACATATACTTTATAATGACATCATTTATATTTTAATGACAACATTTATATTTTAATGACATCATTTATATTTTAATGACATCATTTATATTTTAATGACATCATTTATATTAATATGGCGTTGTACTTAGTTCATAATGACGTGTTATATTTCATAATAGCTTCATACGTTTCGTACTGACGTCACATTAATTATAATGACGTCATCACATCGTAGGTATCCCACAAATGCTTGATACCGTTCGGAATTCTTAGTTGTTGCGTCACAGTGGTGGTTGGTTCTTCCGTGTTCTCGTATTTCGAGGGGTGGTCTTACACTAACAGTGTCTATTATTGCGTCATGACTTTATCGACAATTGGTAAGTTTCATATTTATGACGTCATCATGTTCTGACGTCACTGTTCTTTGCTGTCGAGAATGGGTAAGTGCGCTCGCCTCTAGCACGGGGTATATGGGTTAAAGTCTCGTTGCTGCTACCATTGTGAGCGTATGTTTCCTTGGGCAAGATACTTGTGTAAGAAACAGAACACCCGTATTATGACAACTGTTGTTGCCCCACCATGCCAGGATAAACAAGTTACATACGTGGTAGCTTGAAGCGAGCACGAGGTGTAAGAAACAGAACACCCGTATTATAACAACTGTCGTTGCCCCACCATGCGAGGATAAATAAGTTACATACGTGGTAACTTGGAAGCGGGCACAAGGTGTATGAAACAGAACACCCGTATTATAACAACTGTCGTTGCCCCGCCACGCGAGGATAAATAAGTTACATACGTGGTAACTTGGAAGCGGGCACAAGGTGTATGAAACAGAACACATTGCTGGCTCCTCAAAGATAAACAAACTGCCCGAATCATTCACTTACGTGCCCACCAATACAGGTTTTGGGGATTACGTAGCCATGCAGGTGGACGGAGCTTTGCAGCAGAAACCTCAGTACGTCGCGTTCAGTTTCGTTTACATTCTCATTGGGCTGACGGTGATCGGGGCTTTCCTAAACCTCGTCATACTGAGAATGATTGTGACGTTGCCTGTGACGCCTGACGGTTCCACAACTGGGGAATCACCCAAACAGGATGATAACGTTTTCTCAAGCGACGAAAATTCGGATCAAGATTTTCGCGGGCGGGAACTTAGGCGGAAGTTACGTAGACGACGGAAGAAGCGATCGCGTCATAGTCTTGCGACGTCGAGATCGGACTGGGTATGACGTCATAATATAGAATAAACTGTCCTTTTTTATGTATTCGAAAACGATAGCGATCAAGAAATGCTTGTCATGTAAGTGAAGGCAACGGGTTCAATCCTGCCCACGTTGCTGCTACCATTGTGGGGGTATGTCTTTGAGCCAACCCAAAGTTAGTATAGACCAAGTTAGGAAACGGATTGTAAAACAACGAGTCTTGTTATCCATTGTCTCGCGTCTATGACGTCATGGTCGCCCCCATTACGGAGCCCACGGCATAGCATTTTATCATTGCTGGGTGCTGTTTTTCGTTTAAATATTGCAATTTTTTAAAAACCAAGCACTTCTGCGCGTAAAAATGGCTTTCTACTAATGTTATATCTTATCACAATAATAAACCTCACAAAAATAATCAACTTTTATTGAACACTCAATCGATTCAAGAGTAAAAAAACAGAAAATATCAAGTTTACTAACCAAAAACATAAAAGAACGTGTTTAAAATATAAAAATACAAACAAAAACGCATAACATTACCATAAACTGGTGTATCTAGCTGCAGTTTTGCATGTAAATTGGCGTGATTTTACTTTTTGGCTCACAAACTCAACGCGTATACCCGGCAACGAAACTTAAGGTATCTTTGTAAAATTTGCCTAATATCGAAGTGACATTGAGAAAAACAATACTAAGTTACTATTTTTGGTCCTCTGCTTGAATTAGTAAGCTACCTTTTCTGCGTTCCGGGTCTTTATGAAATCGGAAAACGCGAACACCTTATCTGCTAGTACTTAAGCAGTTTGGAGCTGCATGTCCACTCATGTTGGATTATAAATGTAGTAAAGAATGGCTCTGTAGGTTCGTAGGTATGATCATATATTATTATGTAAACTAAGCTGATTGCTGCTAGTCTTAATCGCCAACGTAAAGTACCCTGTTAAACCTTGGTCTATACTAACTTTGAGCCAACCCAGTGGTCACTAATGGGTCGCAACACCCTGGGTGTTAGGGTAATGAACAAAATATAATTATAATATAGTTAAATTAATAAAACTCCAACCCGACTCCGAACAAATTTAGTTAACAATGTTTTTTGTTCCAGAAACGATTGTTGTGTTTCGCGAAATCGCGTTCTCTCGAAGAAGTCGAAGAAGAAAGTTCAATAGTTCAACCAGAAGTGACGAGTTCCGATGACGATCCACTTCCGGAAAGGCGGAGGCGAACGTTTCCGGCTGTAACACGGTTGACGCGATGCACGAGATGCAAGTGTAAGGTGAGGAAAAGTAACATCATCAATCATCATCGTTCCGTGGATGACGTCACCGACTGTCAGATGACGTCATCGGAGAACAAGTTTACGGAAGCGGGCACGGTTGGGAACGGAATTCGGGTAAAACAAAACACGGCAAAAGGTGGGAGTTGTAATGGGGGTTTGCGGAACGGGAAAGAAGAAATAACGGAATCAACGGAAAGCGAAAATCCGCAGAACTGTGTGCGGAGGTCGTTGTTATTGTCGGCTCCCAACCCCAGGGTGAGGTCGATGTCAGACGACAGTGGTTACTCTGGTAATCAATCAACCGTGTGGACGGAAACCGAAAAACGTCATTTCCGTAAACAAGATGGCGAGGATTTTAACCGGGGAGGAAATAATATCGATTCCGTGAATTCCGTGTGCGGGACTTTAGACGATTATCGGTTTGCCCACCTACACAACAGGCTTGTCCCAGGTAAGGAACCTCATTACAGATTAAGAAGTCGCGCGACGTCGCCATTATTCGATCTGGATCGCGGTTCGGTTGTTTACTACACAAAGAACGAAGCGGTGTGTAGTTACGTCACAATACACGACCGAAACTCAAAATCTTCCGGCGACGAAAAATCGACCAACGAAAAATCGGGAGACGAGTCGTATAAGAAGAAAATGACGTCACCTGACGTCATGAAGCCCCCATTATTACGTCAGAAGTGCGTCATCGCCCCCACAATCGTCATCACCCCGCATTCTCCAATGTTAAGCCGAACACCTAACGAGACGAGCACGGAGACTTACGCTTCTTTCCTAAGCGACAGGTGATTGTTGTGGTATTATGACGTAACTATATCAATATGACGTAACTATTTAGGTTTATTGTTTATCTATTTATTAAATATGACGTAATTATTTAAGTTTCTTTCTTTACAATTGAATAATTATGACGTAGCGACATGGAGGATAGAGCGTCATCATGCTGTACAGAAGTGACGAGAGCTTATGACGTCACGCCTGCGTCACAACTAGACACTGTGGCGTCAGAAACCGAGCTGTCACCCTCTGACCACCCAGCACCCCAGAGCCCCCCACCCAACATAGAAATCGAAGAACAATCAGCTAACAATGGGCACGACAATGAACAATGGTTCGCCATGGATTCTAGAATGTTGAAACAAACAAATGAATCGAAGGTTGTGGAACATAGAAGCGGAAGTGTCGCGAAACTGAACAAACGAACAATTGGAAACAGGTATGACGTCAAAATTAACCTTGTCTATACGTATCTCTTGTGTGACGTGATAGGGAAACTTATGTATGCCTCACAATCGTTTAAACATCACAGTGTTATGTATGGCGTCACAATGTTATGTATGACGTCACAATGCTTTCAGGAAACGTCTATCCTCGGGTTGCGGCAAACTATTTCCTCGGTGGCGACGACGATGGTCCAGACTCTCGCGGAAGAACACTAAAAATTCAGAAACTCCCCAAAAAAGTAACAATGCGAATCGTCCGCGGCCCTATGACGTCACAATACGTGAAAACCTCTGTCATTGTGAATGTCATCGGTTCTCTCTCCCCCTCATGCGGAAGGAAATCCAGAAATCCTACAACCGCAAGGCGGCGCCACGGAAAACAGAAAGTCTGGACATTGAAAATTCTCGGCTTCGGGGATTAACCCTTTCCCAAGTAGCAATGACGTCATGTTCCAAAGCTTCCTTCGATGATGTTGATTCGTTGTCGTTTACGTCAAGTATGACGTCACTACCGGCAAAAGTCGAGACGAGACGAAACAAGCGCGATATTAATAATGCTTATTGTTACGTCACAGGGCGCGATTCATGTTGTTAATGACGTCACAAGGATTGCAGAAGTTTATTTGTAAAGAAATAATCGCTAGACTTTTATTGTTACGTCACAATCAACACGTCATCTATTGCACGCGTTTAATACAAAGGTTGAAACAATAGGCACTATGACGTATAAATGGAACTGCAAGTGACGTCACCAATACTATGTCGGTTCTTCCCCAACTTCTGATGACGTAATATACTTTTTAATGATGTCATAACACGCTTTATATTGTTCCTGGAAAACAGTGACGTAATATTGACATATTAATAATAATGTCACATCCGTCTTACCTTCGTCCTTACCACTAGAGGGCGACAATCGCGAAGATCTTTCACCGACCTGAAGACGTCAATCGAGTTTTCGCGTCGAAGGCGTTCCAGAAGGTTTATAACGCAACAGAAGATACCCGACCGTCCAGCGCCGTCGCTATAACAATAACATCGTGACGTCAGTGCCACGTGGCGTCACAGCAACGTCACTATGGCAACCATACCTGCAGTGAATCACCACACGAGGTCGCACTCCGTCGTGATCAGCGTTCAGTTGCTTAGCAACCAGGTTGGCAAGGTTGATTAAAACAGCGCCACCATCTGGAGGAGGCTGGTTCTCGTCCTCCCACACTTGGTAGCGCAAGTGAGTCACAGTCGTCGTTTTCTGGAATATGATGTCATTTCCGTGACTGTGGTGAGGTGAAGTGACGTATATACTCACGTGATCAGGTTGATCGCCCGAAACACTCAGCGTCGTCTCGATGTATTCGCCATGATCGATTGTGACGTCATTATGAACAGACAATTCCCCGCATTCCATAGAATCGTCGTTGATTGGCCAATATTGCGCGCATTGCTCCTGCATAGATTATTACGTCACAACTGTCATTTGAGGGGATATCATCTAACGACTTACCACGTGGTCTATTGTTAATGGCGTCAACATAACGATGTGTGTGACGTAATTATCGATGACAACACGCCAGAAGTCTTCGATTGTGTTTTGCATCGGTGCTTGCGTCACAATCAGGTTGTGTTTGACGTCATAGCACTGTAAACCAGAAGGGTTGTGACGTAATAATAGAGCGTAGACAAGGAATGTGACTATGACGTAACAATGCAGTTGTCACGCATGACTTACCTGCATCATAGATGCGTTCGCGTATGGCGGAGTCTGTTCGCTCGGTCGCATGCGGATGAATATCTGGCTGTGTTCGTCTGCAGAGGTAGTTATGTTTATGACGTCATAATAAGCATTATGTCAACATACATGGGATAATGTCTTGGTCTCTATTTTTGATGGCGTTGTCAGGGAAAGTCCCCGAACCGAGTCTAGGATTAGATGGGCACGTAAGTGATAGTTTGTCGAATTCTGCTTCGAATCCGCTTTTTCCGCTCTCAGGGTCCTCACTGTGACGTAATAACTATCATTGCGTAATAATAAAAGTGCATAAACAATAAATACTGTGGTAATCAAACGCGTTTATTTATTCTAGAAGATATATTTGTGTATTGTGGAAATAATGACAACTGTCACGTCACCTTTCTAATGACGTGTACCGCGACGTGAAATCTTCCTTTGTGACGTCAGTATTACCGAACAAATGAATCTCCATCGCGAGTTTGTGCAAGAAGACGTATTGATCCTGTTTGTTACGTCATAATGAATAACAATCGAATAAAGGATGGATATTATGACGTCACTTACCAAGCTTTGAACCATTTCCGTTCTCTTCGTTCTCAGGTTAGCTATGACGTCATAAACATCAATATTGTTGTCATTGTTTAGTTTGTTGACGAGATGATCTAGAACAATGTAAGTTCCGGTTCTACCTACACCTGCGCTATAAACACCCATTGTTACGTAAACAATTAAAATAATCGCGCACCTTTATTAACCTGCAATGCACGACAATGGGTCCCGGTGTGGCGTCACAATCAGATTGTGCTTTTAGCGTTCGCACTCGAAATCGGAAAATTTCAGAAGTCGTTTTTGGAACTCCGTGGTCCGGCCACGCGCGGTATTGGAACTGGGAGATGCTTCGAGGCTCCTGTGGTGACGTCATAATATATAATGAATTCAAAAAATTATAAGTCAAAGAAGAACGACCATATAAAAAATAATGACGTCACAATTTGATAAAGTTTTCAACTTACGTCATCAGGATTATCGGAATGCGTGACCTTTAGTAACCTTTCAACGAAACTTCCATAGTCTATGACGTCATGGAGGGAAACGCGAATCTTCCCGAATTCCATTGTCCCATCTTCCGGCCAGTATTGTTCGCATTTTTTCTACACGAAACAAAATCGTTTATGACGTATACATGCGGGGTTATGACGTCATAAATTAAAAGCAGCCAAAGTTTGAAAATAAAGAAGCAGAAGTAAAATAAAGGAAACCGAAAGAAATAAAATTTGCCAAGGTTTGTTGCAACCGCCATATTGAAATCAGCGTCATAATGCACCGATTCATACGTCATAAAGTAAAGTCACTCGAATACCTGGCCTGGGAATTTGAATGGTGACGGCAGACGTGTGTATGGCTGTGAATGTATATCACCCATGGTTATTAAAAGAAGCCTAATGACGTCATACTCGTGACGTCATCGAGAGTTAAAGAGGGAAGAACCATGCGCGGTATATTGTGACGTCATACTTACTCGTCCAAGTTCGCGAAGTTCGGTAATCATGACTATGACGTAACAATGGTGTTCCCATATCATCCGCCAAAAGTCGTCGAGTGTATTTTCCTTTGGTCCTTGCGCGGCTATGAACTTTTTCTCTACGTCATGACCCTGTGATGTCAAGATTAGCATTACGTCATTATTGTGACGTCACGATTATCATTACGTCATTAAATGTCTAACATCCACTTACGTCGATAAATGAAGCGTTGATGTAATCGGAGAAGGCTACGTCATCAATGGGTGACAGTTTGACCCGGCTGTCGTCACCTTGGTAATAATGGGGATTATTACGTCATAATGATAATAACAAATAGTGTGGGGTAAGATGGGATACCGTTAGCAATAATATTTATTATAAAAGAGAATGGAAAACATGGGCCATCTTACCCAATACATGATGTAGCCACAAATATATCAATCGTATATTATTAACTCACAAGTGATCACGTTCTTGTATCTGTTCTTCTCTTTGTTTTCCGTGAGTTTTGCGTAATCTGCCACCGGTTGTAGTGACGATACATAAGCGGGCATCGACTGTGGGGGGGGGGGGTTGTTAGAGAATTAATAACAATAATAATAACCAGCAATAATAAAGCGGGAGTTCGAAACAACAACCATTGCCTACTCACTGCATTAAGGAATGTTTTGAGTCGGTTATAAAGCAACAACAGTCACTATAGCAATAATATAAAGTAAAGTGGGCCGGGGTAAGATGGTCAGTGTGGGCTGGGGTAAGTTAGGACACGTTTTTATTCTCTGTTTATCGTGTTATTTGGTAGTAAACAAATAATATTTATAGAATTATATAACAGTATCCTCACGACTCTAAAATAGCGTTGTTAATTGTTAAAAACACGATCAGGAAATATGACATTATGAGCTAATGATAAACAGGCAGGGCAACGGCAACGAAAGCAATAAAATACAACATGAAACAAAACCAAACCAGTAAAGATACACAGGGACATCACCTGAAACTCAGCCCTAAACAACCTATCCTCATCCGCATGTTTATTGTTATATACTTCATATAAATCCTCGGCCCGAATCTCAGTGTTCGGTTTGACTACTTTAGGGACTTCCCCATCACTGCTGTCGTCATCGGTTGGAATTGCATCTATGACGTCACCATTGGCTACTGTGACGTCACACTGAGCAATGTCCGACATTGAATTTTTCGACGAATTTCGCGACATCGAACCTACGTCATAATCAACATTATTAAACATTGTTCGAAAACAAACGACTTGTTACGTCATAATGCGTTTGATTTGTTTGACATATGACGTCACAATGCAAATAGACAACATAGTTATGTAACAATACCCCCGCTATCGGCAGATTCCATTGTTTCAACATAATCGTTCGAATTCGAATCTGTAGTTTTCGTTTTCTTACGTCGCTTTCCTCTGTGACGTAATAAGTTAGGTATCTATTATGACGTTACAACAGTACAATCTCACCGAAGTCTGGCTATTGTCTTTAACATAATTGAGTTGTTCCAATACCTGAACACTATACGTTTGTTGTAGCAGCTTAAATCGCGTACCTACTTCCGTTCTGCCTCACACATCATATATACATCTGTGACGTAACAGTACTAAACGCGAATAGTTCCTACTAACAATTCTAGAAAGAGACAGCGTAAGCTTCGTTCCACTGATGCACCAACAAAGACATTCTTTCAATAATCAACCATGTGTGACGTAATAATATCCCTTGGCAACATGACGTCACTGCAGCAAGTTAATTAATCTCGTAATTAAACATTTCACTCCCTCACTAATGACCAACCTCGCACACACACTACACACATGTACTAACACATGTACCATCAACGACTGAAAGTTCGATCTTCGTTTCATCGCCGTAAGGTTCGGAACCGACATAACCAAATACACGGCGTGTCGAAATTTTGACTTTAACGCGTCCAAATCTGCGTAACTGTTAAATACGTCACTAACATTTATATTTAGTGAGTCTATACTGAATATGGTTACGATGCTGCTGCCAGTATAAAGTTTAGACACGCCGTATGCTCCTCGCTAACTGTGCTGCTAATTAGTCAGATAAACTCTACGTCATAGATCACGTGGTTTCCGTATTTATACAAACAGCACACGAGTTATATTGGTGAATAATAATATTTATAGAATAACAATCACAATACGACATGCTGCTTGATTATCAACATTCTTCTTCTTTTTCCACAACCTGCAAATAAAACAATGAGCATGGTGACGTAACAATAGGTGGATAATTGTACCAGTTCGACAACTTCAATCGGTTGTTCGCTGTCTTCTGTGACGTCACACTCGGGTTTCGGGGCAATTCTAGTTTCAGCGCTTCGTAGAAGAAGTTCTTTGAACACTAGAAACAACGAGATATATGATTGTGACGTCATATGCAAAAATATTATGACGTACCATTCCCCGTCAAATCGGCGCTCGTCTCACATTTCGATTCTGATGACGTCATCTGGCACGTGTATGTCGCCGCGTCATCGACGCATGGCTCCTACCGGAAGTTGGTTAGAACAGGAAAATATGACGTCACAATATATAAACAAACCTCGATTTTGAGAATCGCTTTGCTGCCCTCCACTTCCGCGTGGTGGCGCTCTTGATCCACCGGTTGGCTGTTTCGCAACCACGTGACTTTGTATTGTTCTAGCTCTTTGTTCGTCTGTGACGTATGATAGTGGTCATGACGTCACACTGCGAAACAATGATGATTGTTACCTGAACAAATATAATGATTCTCCCAGCTTCGTCGACGCCATGTTCGATCCCTTCAGCCAATATTGGGATCACATCAATGGGATCAACAATGTCTTCCTTCTTTATAACAAGCTACAGTGACGTCATACAGTGGTGAGTGACGTCATAAGTATATTTCATCAACACAATACATGACAATGAACTACCTTATCTGGTCCTCCTTTCTTTTTCTCTTCCTTTTTCTTTTGTCTCTCCTCTTTTCTCACTCTTCTCTCCTCATCCTCCTCTTGGAGCATTTCCGCGGATTTTTCAAGTATTTTCGAAAATTCTACGAAACAATGGATTAAAACAATGAATTCTTGCAAAAATAACGTCACAAACCTTCGTTTTCGAACTCAAAATTGACCTTTGTGTCAAAGGTCGAGAGAGGGGTTATGAACTCGCATGTAAACTTCCCACGCTCAAGTTCCTCATGAATCGGTGTGATAACTAGCGACACAAGGCCGGTGGATTGATCGTTGAAACACTGCGTGGAAGAGATCAATGTATTTTAGTTATGATTTTAAATGCAATTTGTTTATAACCTCGCATGACGGGGCAATGACAGTCGTTGTAACACAGGTGTTCTGTTTCATACACCTTGTGCCCTGTTACAAGTTACCACGCATGTAACTTTGTGGGTGATTGTTTTTGTGTATGGCTGATAATTTAGACAACCCATTAGTGATCACTGGGTTGCAGCAATTGTCGTTAAGTTACTTGCCCAAAGATATATATGCACACAATGGTAGCAGCGTCAAGCCTCGAACCCATAACCACTGTGCTATAGCGACAGATTGCCAAACTAAACATCGAAAATCGCGTCGATCGCGTTTTACCTTATACTTTTGATTGTCAACAACAATTTCTTTGTTGTTTTGATACCAGATGATATGCGCGTCATCGCGAAGCTTTGTCACAATGCAGAACAATCGAAGAGCGTTCGGCAGCGGTTCCGCCCGAAGTCCTTGCTCAAAGTTGATGACTACGAAACAAGTAAGCGATCATATATCCTGTTGCGCAAAACATATTATGTTTGTACTTTGATACATCGATTGGCACAGATTTTAATTTGACATTATTTTCTCATAATTTTATCGGGTACTGTCTTTTTTATTTATATTTTTAAAACCTTATACGACCATGGTTTTCAATAAATTTCATAATTATTTTAATTAACTTTAATTGATTGATCATTATGACGTCATAACTAACTTACTGTAATCTTCCGATCGCGCTGGCTTCGGTGGGGGAGGGGGAGGTTCTGTAAAATATGAACTCCATTAATTAACAATGATTATTGTGACGTAACAGAGCGTTGTTGATTGTTTAAAGCACGATCGGGAAATATGGGATTTAGGGGATATAACAGTATCCCATCTTACCCCACTATATGTTTTACCTAATCTAATATACGAACGGGTGTTTGTCGCCTGCATAAGTTTATACAGCGGCAAACAACTTACCAACGACTTTATTATACATGGGTTTTGGGTGTTAATGATATCCCATCTTACCCCAACAGTATCCCATCTTACCCCTACAGTATCCCACCTTACCCCTAGAGTATCCCATCTTACCCCTACAGTATCCCATCTTACCCCAACAGTATCCTATTTTACCCCTACAGTGTCCTATCTTACTCTCATAGTATCCCATCTTACCCCCATACATACGTCACAACCACTCACTTTCGATGTCAATCAAACACCTCGTGCTTCCTCCGTCTATGACGCAAACAATCTCTCCATTATCTTCATAAGTTGGGTTGATTATCTTCAACACATGGTTGTTACCAACCGCCACCAACTCGTATCTCTCATCGTCTGCTTCCACAACCTCACCGTTGTGGAACCACGTGGCCGCGGGGATTCGACCCTCATGTAGCGGGGAGGGAACCGCCATGCATTCGAACTGCGCCATAGTGACATCGTGCGGTAGCGATGAGTCGTCGAGTTTCTTGTCGAATTTAACAGGAAGTACTGTAATGATAAAGCGTTGTTATAAATATTACGTCACAGATTATGACGTCACAGAATATGACATCATATATTATGACGTCCTATGACATATTATAACGTCATCGGTTATGACGTCACATATTATGACGCATAACAACCGTACCTCCATCGACGACCAAGTTCACTGTGTATTTTCCCCCCAGCCCGCTTATCTCGTACATGGCTACGTCATCAGGGGTGACGTCATTAATAATTAGGGACCTTCCGCAACCTTGCGTGATAAACTCGTATCTGACGTCATCGGATTCGTTAATTGTGATGTCATTTTTGCTCCATGAAACCTGGAATTTGAAACAATCAATACGTAATTCGGACTAAAAAATGTTCATTCCTTGCCTTATCACCCAATATTTTATAAAACCTACAAATAACCACTAATCATCAAATTAAAAATCCGAGATGCATCTAATACGTCATCAGTATTACGTAATAAACTCACAATGGGGTTGGGCTTCGATAAAAGACAATCAAATATCGCGGTTTGTCCTTTAGTGAGGAACACGTTGACAGGAGCGCGGACGAAATGAACCGGCTCCACTGTAATAAATAGGTGTTATGACGTAGCTATGACGTGGTATGATGTAGTTTGCTCCGACCCAGTTGTCCAGTCAGCCATATGTTAAAGAATTAAAGTAATATCTTTCAAGAATTTCCCTTGCAATACTACAGCACGAAGATTCAATTGATAAAGATGACCATGCTGAAATCATTGTTTTTGTTGCCAGAACTACTGTTCACAAATGGGCTTTTGTGAGATTGGGCAATAAAAAACAATTACCCACAAAGTTACATACGTGGTAACTTGTAAGCTGGCACGAGGTGTAGAAACAGAACACCCGTGTTATAACAACTGTTGTTGCCCCACCATGCGAGGATAAATAAGTTACATACGTGGTAACTTGTAAGCGGGCACGAGGTGTATGAAACAGAACACCCGTGTTATAACAACTGTTGTTACCCCACCATGCGAGGATAAATAAGTTATATACGTGGTAACCTGTAAGCGGGTACGAGGTGTATTGAACAGAACATCCGTGTTACATCACCCCCCACCCCATAACCCCACCCACAACTTACTATTCCCGACGACGAGATCAGCGGTCGACGTGCAACCGTTGTATGACGCAACACAGTGAACCGCTTGTACGTCATCAGAAGAACAATTGTTGACAATCAACGATCTTCGTTTACCGCGACTTATGACGTCATACTTTCCTTCCGGTTTGATTTCAACCTAAACAGTTATGACGTCAGCATGACGTTTACGCTATGATATTATGACGTCATTAATACAAACCTCTTTCCAGTTCCCGAGATACCACGTGACTTTAGTCCTCGCATCTTTTACGCGACATTCGAAATATCCTTGCCCGCCTTCTGTGACGTAACAATCCTTCATCTTCGACGCGAACGCTGCGTGTATTATGGGTTAAATATACGTCACAATAACGATTACGTCATCTCAATAATGACGTCACACCTTCTCTCCTTTCTTCTTCTTCCATTCTCCTGATTCTCTCGGCCTCGATTTCTTTTTTCTTTCTCCAGAGTTCTCTCACTGCTTCCTGTCGCTCGTTGACGTCATCTAACGAGAAATTACGTCTTCAATCCCACTTAAACTACTTATGACGTCACACTCACCCCATGATTCTCCTGGTGTGACGTAACAGGACTGTAGTGACGTCTGACCAGCTCCTATTTGATTGACAGCTGTCACTCGGAAGAAATACGTCTGCCCTGTAGAAGCAATGTATGACATCATCAACTACGTCATCTCACCATGACATCATCACCATACTAACCAGTAATAAGACCGTCCACTTTGTATTTTTCATCTTCAACTTGTTCGGGCAACTTGTTGCAGGGGATCCAGAAGTCGCTTCCTTCTTTACGTCTGCGGTAATTGATCAAGAAGATATGACGTCAATATTTGGGGGAAATGACGTCATGATTAATGAGATTTTTTGATATTTCTAATTTAACTTTGGCCAACTCCATGAATCTATAATGCTCATGAAGTTGGACGATTCTCGTAACGATCATTCAGGAACAAGTGATACGAAATATGCAATTCATAAATCAAGTCCAGCCAATAGTTTACTATAAAATAATTTAAAGTTGATTTGAATCAAACACTTCACCCACCTATCCACGGTATACCCAATGAAGTCCCCATGTCCCATCCTTTCTGGTCGCCTCCATTCAAGCATCACACTATCTTCTGTGACGTCAGCGATGGTGACGTCACGAGGCTCTGATGGTCGCTCGGGTTCCTGCGCTCTCACACGACCCGGAAGTAACTTCCATTCCCCGAAACCTGCCACGTTGCACGCCCTCAAGCGGAACTGATAAAACTCGTTTTCCACCAACCCAATGACGTCATAGTGACGTTGTGTGAGCGGTTTGTTGTTCACTGGTTTGAATTTCCCGCCAACTGGTCGACTGTATAAGATATCTATGTTACTCGGAATATTGGGAACACTTTTTCTACTTTTAGGAACATAAAAACCGCAGGGCAATTGCTGCTATTGTGCCCCAAATGGAAAAAAAGTTAAAGCGAAAAGCTTTTTCCTAACATTAAACTATATGCCCAATACCAAAGGCAGCAGAAAACTTAAAATAAAAAGAAAAAACGTTGAAGCAAATTGAAAATTTAAAAGGAAACATTTTTTAATAACAAGAGAAATATCCACCATTCCAGGTAATATCCCGTGACGTTCGATCCACCGTCGCTAGATGGCGCCTCCCAGCAAACCTTGATACTTTTCTTAGTCACGCATGGTTTACCTTCGTGATCAGCCACCCGGAACAACCCCTGGACCCCTCCCCACCAGTTTGGCGGCTCTGTGACGTCATTGTTAGTTTATAACCACATTATGACGTCATAATACTCACTTATTCCGTCACTAGCAAGTATTGGTTCACTGGGTTGGGAGAAAAGGCTTGTACCGAGGCTATTTACCGCCCTCACGCGGAACATATAACTTTCACCCTGTTGTAACTCACCAACGGGGTATCTTGTGTATCTGGAAAATAACCTGATTGTTATTTATCTGGTAAAATACGATAGCGAAGATTAAATTAATTATAACAGCAAAGAAAAGGGGGATCAACAGCAAAACGACAATCGTTAAAACACGCTACGAAGAAAACTACTTCAGTAAAAGTGTCAAATAAAAACGCGCTATCAAGCTCACAATCGTCGGTTTTGTCCTCATCATTAGTGTTACGTCATAGCCTACGTCATAATACCTAATAGGGGTGTGGTTCGCTTGTATCCAGTGTTCGCATCCAAGTTGTCGATACTCCAGGAAATATCGGACGTTTTCCCCGCCAGACTTGCTTGGGGGAGTCCATCCCACTTCTATGAACTCTCGGGTTACCTACGTAATGTATGACGTCATAGTTGGTGACGTCATAATCGGTGACATGTTTTGGTAACGTCATAATCGGTGACATGTTTTAATGACGTCATGGAAACAAGCTTACCTTCAATGATTGCAAGTCGCTAGGTGGCGTTGGAGGTCCACGATACTTTGTGTTCATTTTTTCTTCGGCAACAACGTCATCAGTGTTTATGACGTCATCATTAACTTTTGTTGCGTCGTTTGCATTCGTGACGTCATCATCCTCATTGACGTCACTAACTTCCGGTGTAGTTTTCTCACCACCTGTGATGAACTATGTTGTAACAATAGGTTTGTTTCAGTATAGAAACCTCTGCTTGGAAAGTTGGCATTTTGTTTTGTTTTTTTCGCAAATTAAAATAAAATTCACACAGTTCGTTTGTAATCAATACTACCGTAAAAAACCTTACTTAGTGCAAAATTACTTTTTTAACGGAAATATAAAAATATAGTTTGAACCCCACCATTCATCGCGAGGCCGACTTGAATCGTGTTTGTGACGTCACTGGGGTCACTTAGACCCGCCCCGTTCACCGCGAAGACGCGAAACTTGTAAGCGACCCCGGGGTTGAGTCCCGTGACCGGATACGGGTCAGTGGTTTTGAGGGGTTCTGACGTGGCGCGCTCCCATTGGTCGCTTCCATCCTCACAATACTCGATGACGTAACCATCAATCTCATCACCCTCTGGCGCCACCCAACGGACGCAAACAATGTCTCCGTTAGCCGATAATGACGTCGTAATATCGCTTGGGATTCCTTTGAAAAATAAACTTTGTTACTTTTGTTACCAAGCTAACGTCAAATAACCGTTTTTCGGTTTGCTGATTGGTGTTTATATAAAGGTAATTAAAACCTAAAGCTTGAAAGGCATTCGAAACGTTAGAACAAATATTACGTTTATACTCAAAGAGCAGATAACAAAATTTTAAACCAAGTAATCGATTATGACGTACCTGGTACGTCACTGGGTTCTTCTTCCTCGACACAAATATCGTCAGTCTCCGGTGGGACCAAACTTCCGGGTTCGAGGAGCTCTGTAATGACGTAGTTATAATGACGTCATCAACCTTATATGGTATATAATACTGCAGATACCATCAGCATAAATAAAGAATGGATGGGTTTGGGTTGAATGATAAAAGAGAGTCCGTATTTTCCTTCAATTTTATTAAAATTTTCCACTTGCCCCCCGTGATTTTTGGTCTTCGTAAATAACCTTGGTCAACATTATGGCTCCCACAATACCCACCTAACGGCAACATTGGCGTTCCTGGATCCCTCATGGCCACGGGACCCACAGGTAAAGACGCTGGCCCTCTTCCCCACCTATTATAGGCTCGCACTCTGAAGAAATAGATTTCTCCCTCCTCCAAACCACACACTGGACTTGTGGTTAACCTGACCGATCTCGTGCTCGCCATCCGCCAAACACTTGATCCAGACTCCGCCCTGGGAAAGTTGTTTTTTTTAAACTGATAATTTTTGTGTTTTTTCAACAGCGAATACGTTCTATGATATACAACCCACCCCTTACCTCAATATTGGGTTGTTGTTCATACGGTTTAAAGTTGTCGATGCGGGTATTTATTTAAACCGGGGAGTAATAAATCACTTACTTTTCAATAAAGTATCCTTCAATCGGTGCCCCACCAAAATACCCTGTGTAACCTGGTGGCTTCCACGTCAGAACTACGTAATTCCTGGTGACGTCATCATACTGTAGACAGGTGGGCGCGGAGGGAGGGGCGTTGTTGCCATGGACAACAAGGTTGCATTTGGAGGTTGAAGCTCCGCAGTTGTTGTAAGCACGACAAACGTATTCACCTGGAAGTATGACGTCATGATGAAGTGTATGAATATGACGTCATGATGACGTATGTGAGTTGACAACATCGGGGTATTGTTTGGGTAAGCAAATTTTTGTTCTTTATAACAATTATATAAAGATTGTTTGTTGTATATAGCAAGTACAAACACGCCACTATTCGGTAAAAAAAATCGATTTGACATAGAATTTTGCGTCGCGCGCTTTGTTTATGACGTCACAGACCCACCTTCGTCATCGGTGAACGCTTTAAGAATCGTCAACGACGCGATTCTTCCATCAAAGTCGGTTCTCACGTGACTTGTCTTCGTATCCAAGTTACGACCTATGACGTGCTCAATTATAAGATGTTTATGTCGCTGCTACCATTGTGAGAGTGTTTGTCCTTAGGCAAGACTCTTAACGTCAATTACTTCAACCCAGCCATTAGGAAAACAATTACCCCTAAAGTTGCATACGTGGGACTTTTAAGCGGGCACGAGATGTATGAAATAGTACACCCGTGTTATAACAACTGTTGTTGCCCCAACATCGGAAGATAAATAGCTACATTCATATATACAATATATCTATACCGTTGAGCGTCCAAAACACTTCCGGGTTAGGTTTCCCATCGACCTCACACGTTATCACAACAGCGTCGCCTTCGTTGACCTCCTTGTTGAACAACCGAGTGATAAAGTTGGGGTAACCTGGGGTGGGGGGGTGTAAGTTTGGGGTTTAATTTGCAATGTTGGTTCCCTTTTGTGTGTAATTTACTGTGGGGTCTTATTGACGCCCACCGCCTACACACAGTAAAAGATGCATGCGGTACAAGAATCAGAACACCCGATTTATAACGACTGTTGTTTATCGGGCACGCAAGGATAAATAAGTTACATTCGTTTAATGTCTGTTTTCCATTGCTGTCTAATTTACTGTTGTGTATTTTTGTTCAATGGAATCATCGGTTATTAAGGTTACTTAGGGTGAAACTTTAATCGTATTTATCTCGGTATAAACTGACTGTCTTAACTGTGACATCATTCATCTCATTAGTGACGTCACTATACTCGACTCTGACGTCATTACACTCGAATGTGACGTCTTCAAAACTATTTTTAAAAATGGAAAAAAAGACAACAAAATTAATTTTCGTAAATTAAAACATAAAACTGTAAACACACGTCACAATTAATCCTGTCTACAAATCATCTATATGACGTAACAATCGCTTTCATATCTTCTCGAACAATTCTTCTTCTTTATAATTCCATTATGACGTCATCTAAGCTATTCATCGTCATCATTGTCTTGCTCATTGTTTCGCGACACTGCAGCGACAACATCTTCTATAATGACGTCACCACGGATCGACGTGTCGCGCCTCACTTCCGGTTGTTGGAACAAAGTCTCCGACAAGCAACCTCCAATTTCGTCACGGATCGCTGGTTTCGAGGTTATGACGTCACCGGAAGTTTCGTCAGGTAGGCTTGTGACGTCACACGGTTGGTTTCGCGTGATTTTGATCGCTTCGATCGGGGATTCCCCTTGTGCGAGAATCTGCATTTCCAGAACGCTCTCGAACTTTCCAACACCCGGAGGCGGTGCGGAGAAGGTTACGACCTTTGAACTCTTGACCTCTGGTTCCTCGGTAGCGGTTATGGAGCTGATGAACAACGAATCCTTGGATTCATCAACCGGTGGTTCTGCATCTGGAACGAACCAACTTTCCATCTTTATGGTGGATGCGGTGATGACGTTGCATGGTGATGACGTCATATGATGATGATGTGATGCAGAAGGAATTGGTGAAAATGATTTCATATAATAGTGATGACGTCGTATGATGGTGATGATGACGTCACTTGGTCTTGAAGTCACATGGTGTTGATGACGTCACACAGTGTTGATGACGCGATGAAGAATTGTTGAAAATGACGCCATGATGAAATGTTCAACCTAACTTACTAATACATGCGATACCAACCCACCCACCTGGTATGTTCATTCCTTGCACATCCGGGTAATCCGTCGGCTTCCTCAAGTTAAACCCTGACTTGATGTCGTAATATCCGCTCTTACTATCATCGTATCGACGAACCAACAACGTTGCGTAACTTGACATTTCACCTTTGTAGTTCTGCGCTGATATCCGGTAGGTGCCGCTATCCTCCAGTTTGCACCTGGTGACGTCATGTGTAAATGCGATTACGTCATAATCACGGTTATAACGTTGTACAAATTAAAGATGACGTCAAAGAGAACAATGATTACATATATACCCTAAAAAACGACGTTACACTCATCCATAATGACGTCACATGCAGTGATGATGACGTCATAGACACATTTACTTACTGGAATATCTCTAGGGTGTGAACGCCGTATTGGTTCGATATCTTCATGGTGCCTGGGGCGAGGGTTAGGGGTTCGATGGGCACCATGTTATGATACCATATTATCCGGGGTGGGGGGCTACCACGTATCGTGCATGTAAACTTCACGTACATCTGCAATGCATGGTGGGTTAGAGGGTCGTTACGTCATGATGACGTCATACTACCTTCTCCCAGACCACGTGGGACCTGAGTTTCATGTCGAACATCGGAGCGCTGTTCAATCGGTCACGTGATCTTTCTTCGTTGTAAACTTTCGGTCGGTAGTCCACACCACGTGTTCTGTACCTGTGACGTATTGTAATGACGTGTCATGACGTCACATTTATTTATGACGTAACATCTATCGATGACGTTGTAATGACGTAATACTCACTGATATTTCTTATGTTCCAGCTCCTGTATATCTTCGTCCTCCTCAACCGGAAATGACCTACGTACCGCGATGTATGACGCAATATCCTTCATGGCTTCTTCTTCTTCACCAACCGCGGGATCCGGTCGTCTATGACGTCATAATGATGAAACTTTTCACGTTATTACGTCACAACCCACCTTCTAGACACCGGCATTGTATATCCCGCCTCAGCTTTCTCATCGAACTTGGCGCGTTTTCGTTTCTCTTGTGACGTCATTTCAACATGCTTCTTCACTTTTGGTGGTGACGTCACCTGTTCATCTTCTGCGTCATCCTCGAACTTTGATGGTGACGTCATGTACCTCGGTCGCGGAGCTGGTGACGTCATTATGTCTTCATCGTCCGAATCCAGGAGATATTCGGGAATTTTGTATTTCTGACGTCGTGGCGTGACGTCAGTGGTGACTTCATCAACATCATCATATCGTCGCCTAGTGATAAATATCCTTGTTACTAGTTAAAAAGTGGTTGTGACGTCACAAACCGTGTCATAATCGGGGAATCTCTTTGTTCGAATCGCGTCGATCGTCTTTGTGGGATCATGGTGTCATCAGGCAACTGAAATCCAAAGTGATTATTATGACGTCACAAGTTCTATGACGTCACAAGCACTGTACCACGCCCACCTCAAATGGTGAGTAAGATCGTCGGTTCGGTTGTCCGATCTTTGGAAGTCGGAGTGGTGAGCTAAGCTGTGACATCGCTTCGTCGTCGTCATCGCCCCACCTGTCAATCAAATATAATCTGTCAATCAAATACAACTTGTCAATCAAACATCACCTGTCAATCAAACACAACCTGCCAATCAAACACTACATGTCAATCAAACACAACCTGCCAATCAAACACAACCTGAATCAAACGCCACATGTCAATCCAACACAACCTGCCAATCAAACACTACCCGTCAATCAAACACCGCCTGTTAATTAACACACCCTGTCAATCAACACAAAGCCCATTGTTCAAACCGGAAGTTACCTTCGACGACGCGCGTAATCACGTGACGTATCACTCCTCAACGAAAACGAATAATCGTCGTTTCCATAACGACGGTAATCGTCATCACTATATTTAACTGGCATTCTCCTAGGTAACTATAGCAACTGATGACGTAATCTGTAATAAGATAATAGTGATGACATAATAATATGTAATACACATATGACGCTAATTTAATTTATTCAAAGTAATTAGGATTTAATTCGATCAGTTGGGAGTTAGCAGCTGCGGGTGAAGTAATTGATAGATTAATATTTAATTTAACAAAATGGTGGATGCGTGTAACTATGAGGTGACTATACTTGAACGTATGTAGATGTTTCGGACAGTAACTTGGTGGATAGTAACCTCTTTTACACTGATGATGGACCAAGTTACTGTCTGGATACTAAACTCATGATCAGCAGATGTTTCGGACAGTAACTTGGCGGATAGTAACCTCTTTTACACTGATGATGGACCAAGTAAAATACTTCCACTATAAAGCTACATTTCTGTCTAATTTAAATTATAAACCGCTAAAGTCTGAACGTATGTAACTTGTTTATCCTCGCATGGCAGGGCAACGACAGTCGTTACAACACGGGTGTTCTGTTTCATAAATCTCGTACCCGCTTACAAGTTACCATGTATATAACTTTGTAGCTAACTGTATTGCATAGTAGTTACAAACTCCAAATCAGTACAACTCTATCTTAAACTATGCGATGCAACTTTACCATAACCCGCCCCAACAACACTGATGTCTGTTTGAATGTCTTTGCCGTGGACGCTTTAAGTGGGTCGGGACGTCATCACCTAAGTTAGTTGCTGCGAAATGTCAGCTGTCATTGTAACGATTGTGACGTTATAAATAGGTGATGATGACGTTTTAGCAACTCGAGTGTGGATTCCAAATTCGGTTCATTCGTATCGTTGTCGTATACGTTAACCAATGTCACATCTATTATGACGTCACATTGCTAATACATATATTTGTAATTTGTTCTTCTAGAAACAAAGAAATATCAATATACACCCAGCAGTTATTAACGGTACAACCTGCGCTGAACAACACTGGGTGTAGATATTTTTTTTGTTTTTTTTTAGCAATACAGTATAGGTTGGGGTAAGATGGGACAAGTTTTCATTCTCTTTTGTCGTCCCATTTGGTAGCAAGCAATGAACTAATGTTTACAGAATTACATAACTGTATTCCCACAACTTCAAAAGAGCGTTGTTAATTGTAATTTTCACGCACCCGGAAACATATATCTATACAAGTATCGTGCATATTATTATTATTCATGTTGTATAAATAACTCCCCATCTCACGACAGGTTTATTATTTCTATGAATCAGCCTTCCACCTGCCATAACAATCATCATCGTGATGCAAACAATGGATTGTTACGTCTCACGAACTTCGTGACGTAGAATATGAATCACAATGATTATTGTCACGTCATAACCGGGATAAATGGAACGCGGGACTTCTGCGATCTTCACTTCGATCTTGAAAATGTGGGAACGATTTTTCATCTTCGTCGTTCTTTGTTGTGCTAGCAAAGGTATGTAGGTTTATTATTTTATATAGTAGGGTGGGGGAAGATGGGACACCTTTAGCACTTAATATCCAAATATCCTGATCGTTGTTTACTACTAAATGGGACGAGAAATAGAGTTAAAAAGTGTCCCATCTTCCCCAATCCTAGTGTATTATTTTACAATATTTTATATGGGTGAGGTTCTTGTCAAGGATGTGGGGTTTAGGCCATAGCTGGCTCATTACCCTAGCTAACACGCTGGGTGCTTTTATATATAAACATGATTGAATGAATGTAACTTATTTATCCTCGCATGATGGAACAACGACAGTCGTTATAACACGGGTGTTCTGTTTCATACACCTCGTGCTCGCTTACGAGTTACCACGTATGTAACTTTGTGGGTGATTCCTTTTATGAATGAACGCACCCCCAACCACTAATAAACCCCTCAAACATTCCAGGCCACGCGAATTCCATCGAACCTCCTGAAGGAGCTGGCGCAGGTAATAAGTCGTAGTTTAAATTGAATACAACTTAATACGAGTTCATTTATATTATATGTTGGGTTTAGCAACCATGTTTTTTATTCGACATTTTTCCTCAAGTACTTTTTACCCGTATGGTGTGTTGTTTTGCTGCTAATTCCCTTCTTTTCGTTGTTTTAATTATTTTTTTGATAAGATAAATATATTTATTTTCTTTGTTATGCATTACTTCCGCATACATCAATCACGTGACATCTTTATTCACAGGTGCTCGACAACCCCCTCCCGTGGATAGAAACACACTTGGAGAAATCGCGGGTGAATATTTAACGTAACAATAATTTGTTGTGACGTTTTTAACATTATACTTTAATATGACGTAAAACTATTTTATTATGACGTATTTTTATTATATTATTTTATTGTGACGTAACATAATTTCTTTTATACTGTCGTCATCTACAATCGGTATAACAATGATGTTTATAACGTCATAACAGAGACAATCGAGCCGATCTCGAACGAGTTGACCCATTGTATGGAAGCGCCGCCAGGGTGCAGTAGAGAGTGCGTGCTTGGTTTCATTAGAACATCCGCTGGGTGTCAGTGTAGATGCGCCACCCAGGGAATAATGGAGGGTGACATCAAAATAGAAGGTTTGTTACGTCATGTTGTAACGTCATATGTACAATATTTTGTATTATGACGTCATACACGCAGCTGGACAATACAATGGAATGCTTAACGCTATGGGACTTCCCCGTGAAAGCCACGTGACAACCAGGGGGGCCACTGGCGCCACCTTCGGGCGCAAGTGGCCGAAAGAAGGTGATTTCGTCATCGTGCCTTACACTTTTAACGCGAATGTTGGTAAGTGACGTCATCATGAACTATTGACTATTACTGAGTGACACTTGGACTTTAAAACAACTTTGAAGGTTGTAAGCGCGTAACGACGTAAAAACTACATTGTTCTTTGCTGATTTATATTTCCTGAATAAATAAAGATGTTTTTCCAGCGGAATCGAAGCGGGAAAAAGTCCGCCAAGCTATCCTGAGATACAATGAAGTCACTTGCATCAGGATTCGTCCCAGGAGGGGAGAGAGAGATTATATTGAGATCAAAGATGGAACTGGATGCATGTCGGACCTTGGGAGGTCGGGAGGGAAACAATCGGTAGGTTGGGGGTGGATTGTTTTAGGTGGTGGGGCAATGGCAGCCGTTATAACACAGGTGTTCTGTTTCATACACCTCGTGCCCGCTTACAAGTTACCAGGTATGTAACTTTGTAGGGGATTATTTTCCGTATGGCTGATAATTTGGACAACACATTAGTGACCACTGGGTTGAAGCAATTGTCGTAAAGTGTCTTGCCCAAGATTAAATACAGCCATAATGTAGCCAAGTGACGATTGTTTTACCAATGGCACCAGTCACGTCACCGCTTTTATTGTGACGTCATACACAGCATTGTTACATCACAGATGACGCTTGGTAGAGGATGCGACTCGATGCGAGGAATAATCATCCACGAGTTCATGCACGCCCTCGGATTCTTTCACGAACAATCAAGGTTCGATCGCGATCGTTACGTCACAGTCGTTTGGAACAACATAAAATCGGGTGAGTCGTTCGGCAGCGGGCATGAGGTCCTTGTATATTGTAAAGGTCGCCTGCTGGGTGTTGTTTCTTCCTTTTAAATAAATGGAAATATGTTTAAAGTAACCGAGTGTTTTATCGACTGTTGTTTTCTCGTTATATCCTGTTATCCTGCCACCGTAATAAAAGGTACAAAAGAATATTATTATTATTATAAATGCCAACGTATCCTCAGGAGCCAATGTCAACTTTAACAAGATGGGACGGGAAACATGGGACAGTTATGGTTCCGACTACGATCCGGATTCAGTCATGCATTACGGGGGGAACTTCTTCTCAAAGAACGGACGGCCTACCATTATTAACAAGTAATAATAATAACAGAGTGGAAAAGATATATATATAGAAAAGATATAGTAGGGCGGGGAAAGACGGGACACGTTTGCACATAATATCTAAATATCCTGATCGTATGGGTTAAGATGGGACACCGGAATTTGTAAACCACCAAATGAGATAAAAGATAATAAAACATAATCATTTTCCCATCTTGCTATATCATGACGTAACAATGAAATTATTAATATGACGTCACAATAGGGCGACAGGGAGGGCGGTAAACTACCAACGCCGCGACTTTTCGAGGCAGGATCTTCTACAACTTAATAGGAAGTATGAATGCTCAAGTAAGTTACGGTTTTATCAATTTAAATTTAAATTATTTGTATTATAGGTTTAGCAGCCACGCTTTTATTTTCATTCAAGTGGTTTTTACCCGCAGTGTGTTTTAACGAACTGTTTTTATCTTCATTGTTTTTATTCATTTAATCTAAACCTCGCAATCCTCACAGGTTATCAGGGACAACAATCAGAAGGTGATGACGTCAGATTGGTTGTATTGTGTTTTGTTTATATTAAATGTTTATGACGTAATCAACTGCTGACGTAATATTTCAGGGTTTCCGGTAGCGGCCACCACCACGACACCGGCTCAGACGGGACCTTGTGAGGATAGATCACCGTGAGTTGATGGTTGATGACATCATTGGTTACGTCAGCAAGAACGTCATGGATGACGTCATTAATTTCGTTGTTGGTGACGTAACCACTGACGCTGTTGCTCTTAACGTCATTGATGACATTGTTACTGACGTCACTGATGACTTTGTTACTGACGTCATTGATGACATTGTCACTGACGTCATTGATGACTTTGTTACTGACGTCATTGATGACATTACAGTCAACTATGCGATTCGTGGGTGGACGCAGGCTATTGCACGAGATTCTACGTCACTTATATGAGGGAGAACTGCCGAATGAGTTGCGGGTTTTGTACTGGTGGGACAACGACAACAACAACTACCACTCCCGCCCCTACAACTACAACAACAACAACTGTTGCTACAACACAATCTACTTGTTCCGATGCACGGAGGTTTGTTCTTGTTTGTATTTTTTCTTTAAATGTGAACACGCAAAAAAAACCACCCACAAAGTTACATACATGGTAACTTGTAAGTGGGCACGAAGTGTATGGAACAGAACACTCGTGTTATAACAACTGTCGTTTCCCCGCCATGTGAGGATAAATAAGTTACATACGTGTTAACTTGTAAGCAGGCACGATGTGTATAAAACAGAACACCTGTGTTATAACGATTGTCGTTACCCCACTATGTGAGGATAAATAAGTTACATACGTGGTAAATTGTAAGCGGGCACGAGGTGTATGAAACAGAACACCTGTGTTATAACGATTGTCGTTACCCCACCATGCGAGGGTAAATAAGTTACATACGTTGTAACTTGTAAGCAGGCACGAGGTGTATGAAACAGAACATCAGTGTTATAACGACTGTCGTTGCCCCTTCCCCCAACAAACTCCCACCTCACCCATCCTTCCACCAATAGATCATGTTCGGCTTGGGTTGACTTGGGATATTGCGAAGGTTCTTTCGCCAACTTCATGCGGAACAATTGCGCAAGGAGCTGCGGTCATTGTTCTGAAGGTAACGTCACTATAATGTATTATTACGTCACATAGATTTATATCTTTATGTTTTAGGCTCCGAAAGTTCGAGCACAAATTGCGTGAACGAAGTCAGGTAAGCTGTCGATTACGTCTTATAATTATCCAAATATTGTGACGTATATTAGTTGATACATTATGACGTAATAATCGACCACTGTTGTTGTGTTCCAGTATTTGCAGTACATGGGTGAGAGCTGGTTATTGTACGGAGGTTTTCGTCGATTACATGCGGCGAAACTGCGCCAAGGCTTGTGGGTTCTGTAGCGCCGTCAACGCATAAGGTGCGTAATATGACACCTGTGTTATGAGTACAAGTCCCACAACTAAAGTTTTTTCGGTTACAGGCATTGGACGGCTGGATCAAGAACTTCGACGAACTGGAACTTTATTTTATTATATACCTGACTATTGCATCACAAAACCAAATAAAAACTGGAATAAACGGAAATTTAATGAATTTTATGTTTGTTGTTTTTAAAAATATTTTAGAATTAGTAGATTTGAGAAGTTAAATAAAGACAGTGCTCCTAGTTTAAAAAAAAACTAAAAAAAACTAGTTTCTATGAAAAATGAATTTCGCTAATAAATTATTGTTGGCGAGAAAACTTTTCAATTCCCGCAGAAATTTAAAGAATTTTTTAAAAGTTTTGTTTTAAAAATGAACGGAATGACCAATTGTAAGGTGTTGTTCGGGAAAAAGTTCTTTATTGACCCGAAAATTGATAAAACTACGAATCAGAAAATTAAAACCGCGCTTTTGCAACTTGGAGGGGTGGGTTGTTGTATTTTGTTTGTTTATGTTTATTTAGATTGACTTATTATGGCATTTATAAGAATTTATTGGGATTACAAGGTTTATAGTAATGTAGGGTAGCAAGTATTATGAGAATGAATTGCCCTGTGCTTAAAAATCCTAATCAAATCAAACTTTTAAAAGAAACCAGCGATTAAGTGTAAACAAACATTTCAGTTTGAAGTTTAATGTTCTATGCAGAAGCAAACCCTACAAAGGTCTTTCGCGTGCAATTGTTAGGAAAATGGGGAATATCTAATAGGAATATATGAAGGCATAAAGCAAGACCAGAAACCAACAAAGCGTATGAGAATATTGTAACTTCTATGTTGACATTAATGTTGTTTCTATAAATCCTTAGAAAGTTGAAGAATTTCTTGACAGAAGCGTCCACTTTGCGTTGACCAATGAACCGCGATCGAAAAGTAAATGTTATTTTTATGGTGAAAAATAAATGTTATTTTTATGGTGAAAAATAAATGTTATTTATTTTTATAATAAAAAGTTAATAGTTGTTATGATCCCACCGGCCTAATCTGTGGCACGAGTTGTGCATTTGTTTTCACCTGAGGTTATAATATTTCTATGTTTAGGGAATTCAAATGAAGCCGTCGACAGTCCGTTCTCTACACAGGTGATTTCCCCAGCAAGTTGTGTTCGCTCATCCACGACAGTGAGTTTTAAACTTTATTAAAATATTATTTTTGTAAAAATATAAATAAACACACAGCGTTGCAATTTGTAAAACTCGTTGTCAAATTTATTTGTAATAAATAAAAGCAAAAAAAATCAATTTTTGAAGATTAAAATTTGTTTTTGAAGATTAAAATTTGTTTTTTTAAATTTTGAGTTCTTTTTAATTTTTGGGAGTTCACTTTTTTTACCTTTTTTAAAATTGAATCTTATGTCCAACGCCCACAATTGTAAGATATATTTTCAACTTCCCTACAGAGCAGTAGATGGAGAGACGTTGTGAAAAATGCCGGTCGAAAATCTACAAATAATTTGATGGATACGGCACGTACGCTTGGTATACGAGTTCGAACTGTGGATGGTATGTTGTGTTATGGATCAAACACATTTGTAAACATGGGTGTAAATTTATTCACTATCATGTAATAATTATCTTTAACTTTTAATTTGTTCTTCGATTACGAAGCAAAGGCTAAAAAAACATTCAAAACCAAATGACAGGATATAGCCATAAAACAACAGTGGTTAACACATGCTTACGGTTAAAAACATATTTGCATTTAATAAGGCGACCGCTACACCAAGCCTTATAGACCTATAAATATAAAAGGTATTCAAAGGCCAAACCTGGGGTGGCAGGGTGGGCAGGCCAACCCTGGAATTCTGCACTGCATTAATCAGTATATATTACAACCAATAAGTTAGATTTGTTTCACAGATTTGTGTTTAACTATCCCTGCCTCCCCTGGGTTTTAAATAGTTTGTGCATATGGTCTTTACAGTTAATATTATTGAATAACAGTTTACAGTAGTTTGTTTGTTAATAATATGTATTGTTACATCACACAGAAGTATGGAGTTGGCTACAAAGGAAAACTAAAGACATAAAAACACCAGGTATTATTTAAATAAAACAAGAATATGCCTATGTTATGTGCATAGAATCCAGTCGCAGAGTATGGCAGTTCCTAACGAAATCTCACGCATCCAAGACGGTTATTTTTCGCGTGCGCGCGTGCTATCATTAAAAATATGCGTGCAAACCATGTACATTTTCAAGCCAGGTTAGGAAATCTTACTTAATTAAATTTTTTTCTTTGTTTAATTAATTGGCGTGCCTGCGACAAATTGTGGCGTGCATCACCAAAAGTCTGTAAAAAAATCGCTCGTACACCTGCCATACTCTGCAGACTGGCATAGAAAAATGACTTTTATAACTAATTTATAACAATTCTTATTGTCCCTATTTATAATTTTAGTTTTGATTATCATATTAATTTGTTATCCCTCATTCATCCAGTCCAACCACCACAACCAATCAACATCAAGTTAAAAAATCCATGTTTAAAAATAGAGGATCGAAAAACGTGAGTAAAACTTGTTGTTATGTTTGTTTCCTAATTACTGATAACCTGACATATGAACCTATGCATTATACTTCATTACTTGGAATATAAAACCCCAATGTTTTTGCACAAACGTCTTCCATTTGGCGCCATCAGAAATTATTTGCAATAAGATTTATTGTTTCTCAATAACATCAATTTCTAATGTTACTTCATGCATGGCAACACCCACAGGATGACTTAGATTTACTTTCTATTCCCAGGAAACCAGTTTATGAAGAATTTGAAGTTTTTCCCTCTGTTGATTTTTCCTCGAAAGGAAACGCTTGTCCTTTAGTTGACCCAAAGCTCACCAAGCCAAAGTAAGTCGTTGGAATAATAATTATGATTCTGGTATCATTAAAGTCTTTGTGCCTACCTTCGGGGAAGCGACGGTATGCGACTGGCTTTAACATCTGGTGAGGTTCATGTAGCATCCTAGGTGTTGGGTAATGAACCAACTTTGGTCTAAATCCAATGTCCTCTGACAATCTATACTATTTTTTTGCCATTAGTTGTTTTCATGAGAATTGTGGTATCTCTATCCACGGCACCAGTCAGTGACAATCGAATATTTTCCCAGGAAAGAAGGTCGTGCTGGGAAGTTTGAAACGAAAGGTTTTTGCGAATGTTGTCAGTCGTCCTATCTTGGGGGTGAATCAAAGGTAGGTGGGCGTGGCAGCTTAATTGTGGGCGTAGCTGTTGCATGTAATCCAAGGTGTGTAAAACAGAACATCCATGTTATAACGACTTGATAAATAAGTTTTCATTCAATCCTAGTCACATAATGTCCCAACTTATGTTTGTAACTTTGTTGTTAGCATCGGAAAACTGTGCAACATATAAACTTTGGTGAGAACGGCAACAACTACTCGAAGTTGGACGATTATCTCCGTGGCAACCGTCTCGATCTGCAATCGTGAGTTAACGAGGCAACTGTTTTAAACAAATTATTTTTTTTATTTTTTTTTTAAAGATTTTTACGAAAAAGAAGAAAAACCTCACCCCTGCCACCAAGTGGGTGTGAGTCCATGTTTGTCGAGCGTGTTAGAAAGATTCCCCTAAAAAGAGAAATTTTTCCAAACAAGGAAATTCCCCCCAAAAGGGAAATCCCTACGACTACCTCAGGGGAAATCCCCAATAATCGTGTTTTAACGAGATCTCAGTTAGGGACTTCCCCACAGAAACCTACTTTACTTGAAATACCTGGGGAATCCCCATGTTTACAACCCCGAAAATACCCCTTGCGCGAAGCAAAGTCACCCTCAAATGTGGGGAAACCCCATTCAACCCCACTTAGACGAAGCCCTCGGAAAAGGTTGGCCGTCTCGGCAACGAAGCGTAAACGAGAAACAACTATGCCCTCCAGTGGCGATATGTTATTTCTATTTTCCTCTTTCGACGATAAAACATTAGATTCAGATTTTTTAGAAAAATAACATTTTTGTCGCGCGAGAAATTTTGTATTAAATTTTTATAATATTCCCTGAAAGTATTTTTATATTTTGAAAACAGTTTTGTTGTCTTAAGATAAAACACAGAAAAAGGTAGCATTAACTGAAACAACAGTTAACCACAAGCAGTAACTGCATTTGATTTAAAATTCCCACATTTTTGAATTCATTTATTTTACACAGAAATATTTTTTTAACAATTTTCACTTTTTTTCACAACCATTTATTTTCAAAATAAGTTTTGTCTTTAATTGAAACCCCCGATGTTTGTTGTTTCTCGGCAAACTTGGAATATGCTTCTTGTTGTTCAACCATCGTCTTGGAGTCCATGTCTTCCATCTCTTCGTCATCGCCGTCCTCCTCTTTTACTTTCGTCAAAATCTCTGGGAATTCAAATGTTTCGTTGTTTCCCTGAAAATCGACCATAATTTAATGTTTGAGTGTAGGCATGGGAGTAGCAACCATGGAAAAGCCACTCATAACGTAATTTGTATTAATCTCTTTAAAAGCAATAGCGAAGATCTTTTTTAAACAAACTCGCAGCAGGTAAAAGTTGTTGAAACATGCTATGGGTAAACAGGGAACGAGCGTCAGTTAAAATCATTGTAGTTTCCTAATAACTGGCTCAATTTACAAAATTCATGAAATCAATTTTAAAATTGAGGTGCACCCTGTAAGATGGTTTATTGCATTAGCAACTTGCGCACCTTAGATCAACAAGTGAACAAGCATGTAAACTCACCAAATAAACGTGAGCAATCTTCCAAGGTTCCATGAACTTCCACATATATTGATCTTTCCTCCAGGGTGTTGGTTGGCGATACCGAATATAATTCACAATACTAAGGTTGACGCTCGTAACTGGTACGTTGTAAACTTTGTCCAAATATTCCTTCATGTCGTATTTTGTCATGCTGGGTGACATACAAACAAGAACTGATTTATTTAATGAACAAAGGTAGTTCTTATTGGAACAGGTACATGAAAATATGAAATAATTTATTTGAAAACCGTAGCAAGTACATGTTGGAATAACAAACCTAAGCTAAGTCTGTATTTTAAAAATACACAGCCGATGGTTATGAAAGGTTGGCATAATATGCATTGAGTGTAAAGTTATGGATGAGATGAGGTGCAACTATATACCCCTTTAGTGAACTAAGACATGAAATAAAGTTCATTGCACCAAACATATAGTTTGCTTAAGTTGTGTGAAACGTATTAAAAAAAAATTGGCCTCCGTTTGTAAAATCCTGAATACCCCCCATGGGTTCTTCAGCCATGATTGGGTCAGTGGTGACAGAGTAGGAGGAACTTTGGGTTCAATGCAACACTCAGGGTTGCCAATCATGCACAAAGCATGTTGAACCCAAAGTTAGTATAGACCAAGTTAGGAAACGGCGCTCGTGTCCGCCATTACGGAGCCCACAAAGCGTGAATCGCATATACAAATGCATGGTCGGCATGTGTTCATGTAGTTCTTGTAAGCGATACAAAGCTAGAAAACACGTATAGCGGTTGTTTTAACATTTAATTTCTAATATAATTCTTGTTGTATAATATTAAATCTAAGAATTAATGTGAAGTAAATTAATATTTTGACTGGTTTTCAGCGTACAGTGTGGTTTAACAGGGTAATTTACTTGGCGATTAAAACTAGCAGCAATCAGCTTAGTTTACATAATAGTATATGATCATACCTACGAATCTGCAGAACCAGTATATACTACATTTATAATCCAACATGAGTGGACATGCAGCTCCAAACTGCTTAAGTACTAGCAGATAAGGTGTTCGCGTATTCCGATTTCCACAATGTCACTTCGATATTAGGCAAATTTTACAAAGATTCCTTAAGTTTCGTTACCGGGTATACGTGTTAAGTTTGTGAGCCAAAAAGAAAAATCACGGCAATTTACATGCAAAACTGCAGCTAGATACACCAGTTTATGTTAATGTTATGCGTTTTTGTTTGTATTTTTATATTTTAAACATGTTCTTTTATATTTCTGGTTGGTATACTTGATATTTTCTGTTTTTTTACTCATTAATCGATCGAGTGTTCAATAAAATTTGATTCTTAATGTGAGGTTTATTATTGTGATAAGATATAACATTAGTAGAAAGCCATTCTTACGCGCAGAAGTGCTTGGTTCTTAAAAATCGCATTACTTAGGCGAAAAACAGCACCCAGCAATGATAAAATGCTATGCCGTGGGCTCCGTAATGGTGGCGTCTATGACGTCATAGACGCGCGACAATGGATAACAAGACTCGTTGTTTTACAATCCGTTTCCTAACTTGGTCTACACTAACTTTGGTTGAACCATACATATCACCCACTATATACGGTGAACTTACATTGAAGGTGAACGTGTATTGATATCAAAGATTAAGGAGCTTGAGGACAAATAAGTTACAATCAAACTCACTCACAAAGCGTAAACTTAAAGCCACTATACGCTAAACTCACATTGAGTTATATTTAATCTAAACAACTCACTCAGCCGGAACATGAAACCGAACATAATTCTTTGGCATTTCTTTCCTCGGTTTCACCAACGTTATGTACCATTCTGGTATAAATATCCTTCTCTGGGGGGCGCCATTGTAATGGAGAGGAAACCTAGAACGTCATAAAATACGTCATCAATTGATTAAGTCATAATTTACCGACGTAATCAAACAATATGCACACCATACAACAGTGTAAAACAAAAAGAAAAAAGATTGATTTGAAAAATAAAGCAAATTTATATCAGAAATAACTGACTTATATCCGGGTAGTTTGGCCCCAATTCGAATCCGAGACATTTTGTTGAAAAACTTTATTTAAAAACGAAATTCTTTCATTTTTCAAAATTAAAAATTTCCACATTGTAAAATAAGGGGAATACCCAATTTTACTTGCTACTATAGATATCTTAAACTTTTTTGCCAGAAACGGGGTTTTGGGGAATAGTTTGTCAATAATCAGGTCGTTATAAGCAGAGTCGTATAAACACCGAGTAGTCCAACTGCCGTCTATGTGTGTCCAAAATAGAGCAAAAGTGGTGACTTTGACAAAGGGTTTAAACGAACTTGTTAAGTTTTGTTTGTGTTTTCCTATTGTGGGAAGGTGTAAAACAGCTGGACTACTCGGTATTTCTATGACTCTGGTTATAAGTATAGGGTTGTTTATTTATGTTTGTAAAAAGGATTAAACTATTATTGGCTAGCCTTTGTTTAAATTGTTTATTTATTCTAGGGGATAATGTAAATCTGTCCTAATTTAAATCTAGGTAACCTGCTTTGGTAATTTAAAAACAAAGAAAAATTTTAAAAAATCTGAACTTTTTTAAAATTTTGTTTGCGGTTTAATTATTTACCTGATTATCCGCGTGGAGCGCTAGAGACGGTTGTCATAGCGTCACGGTTGGTTGAACAGAGATATGGCGTGATCGCGTTTGCATTGTTTAGTTGTGACGTAATAAAGGAAATTGTAACATAGCTTAGTCAGCGTGATGTTGGTCGCTGTATGGAAGGCGTAGGATGTAACCTTGCTGAGGCGGTGACTCAATGTTTTAGTTAGTAAGATGGGTGCTAGTACTAAAGAATAACTTATATTCTATATGGGTGAGATCCTACAGTGAGGCACGCCATGGGACCAGAGTTGGCCATTACCCCAACATTGTATATGCACATTCTATTCTATATGGGTGAGGTCCTACAGTGAGGCACGTCATGGGACCTGGGATTTAGGTCAGAGTTGCCCATTACCCCAACATTGTATATGCACATTCTATTCTATATGGGTAAGGTCCTACAGTGAGGCACGCCATGGGACCTGAGATTTAGGCCAGAGTTGGCCCATTACCCCAGAAAGAACGGACTAATATTAATACAGTATATCATAAGGATAGAAAATAGAGTAGATTTTAGTCAGGAATATTATGAGAATTGTGAATTATTCACAACCTGTATTTTATTTTTGGGTAGCCTGATGTGGATACTTTCTTAATTATAAGTTGTAATTAAAAAAGGATTAAATAATTAATATCATTCTAACAACGGCTTAAATTTAATTAATTGTTTCAAACAGGATGTTTAATTAATTGTGGAAATAAGGTTTCAATATACAGCAGTATTATGATGCAACAATTAATAGTTATTGTTGTTTCTTACATTACAATCGGTAATTGTCTTCCATTATTACAAAACAATCGCCTTCACTTCACCCCATCTAGTGGTGGAGAATCAACCAACCATATCAACGAGATCAATGATGCGTTAAACAACGCCCCATTGTTTACGAAACAATTCAACAAAGCAAACCCGCTCTCTTCGCTTGAATGCACGGCGTGTAAAGTCGCGCTCGACGCAGCGCTGTGGAAATACCGAACCCCTAACGGGACGTACCCCGGTCTACCTGGGTTTATCATAACTTTATGCAAATATTTAAAAATTGAAACCAACTCCGTTTGTGAAGGAATGATTCATGAATTACAAAACGAAACTTTGTTTTTATTAAATAAACTCCAACTAACGGGATCTCAGCTTTGTGGGCTTATCTTCCCCACCTCGTGCCCTGCTAATGACCTTTCATGGAATAATAATAAATGGGTCGTTCCGATTCCTAAACCCCATAAAGGTAAACATCGTGTTTCACCAAAGAATTCAAAAGAATTGAAAGTTTTACAGATCTCTGATATTCACATAGACTTGCTGTATAAACCAGGATCTGCTGCTAATTGTAAAGAACCTCTTTGTTGTCGGGACAACAATGGGGAGGTTGGGCAAGATAAAGTAACAGCCGGGTACTGGGGAACGGTCGCTGCTTGCGACACTCCCTACTGGACGCTTGAAAATCTTTTCCAACGTGCATCGGAAGATAAGTTCGACTACATTATATGGACGGGTGACTTACCCGCTCATAACGACTGGAGCCAAACGAGAGAAGGACAAATCAAACTGCTGAGTAATCTTACAAACCTGCTGACTCATTATTTCCCCAACACCCCGGTTTACCCATCACTTGGTAACCACGAAAGCAACCCTGTCAACAGCTTTCCACCCAACTATGTGAAGGGGGTGAACAATATATCGTGGCTGTATGAGGCGTTGGCTAAAGCTTGGTCTCCATGGTTACCACACGATGCTATAACTACAGTACGTGAGTCCGGCTTCTACACAACTTTAGTAAAACCAGGGCTTCGTATAGTTTCAATGAACATGAATTACTGCAACACTGAGAACTTCTGGATGTTGTTGGACCCTGTAGATCCTAATGGGGAGCTAGCGTGGTTGGTTAAGACACTAGATGGCGCTGAAGAGAGGGGCGAGGTTGTTCATATTATTGGACACATCCCTCCAAGTATGACGGGGGATTGTCTTATGGTTTGGAGGAATAACTATCATGACATCATCAGTCGGTATCGTGACATCATAATGGCTCAATTCTACGGACATACACATAAAGATGAGATAGAAATCCAATATAACGATAGCTCTCTAGCCCACCCAGTGAGCATGGCATACATCGCACCAAGCGTAACGACTTACACCAAACTATTCCCAAGTTATCGAACATATTCAATGGACGGCAACTCATGGAGGGTGTTGGACCATTCAACTTACACCCTCAACCTCACAGAAGCCAACACACAGGGTGCATCACCTGTATGGAAGCTTGAATATTCAGCGAGGGCGGAATATAATTTGACCTCGCTTGACCTTAAATCGTGGCACGAACTCTACAGGACGTGGGTCAATGATTCCGACCAATCAAAAACCTTCCAGAAATATTACACAAACTTCTACAAGGGGAATCCCCCGAATAAGGAATGCGACAGGGATTGCAAAATGAGATTTCTTTGTGGGATTCAAACAGGGAATTATACTTCGCCGTGTTAATTGCGAGTTTGGGGGTAATGGGTGAATCCAATTGCATGCCTCCCTACAGGACCTCACCCATGTAGAGTAATAGTTAGGGATGAAAAACCTTAGATCTCAAAGTCATTGTTTTATTGTATGTGCGCAATCTCAACCACTTTTCCCTTGATCAAACAAACTGTATGTTTTGTATTCGGGCAGTATTAGTATTGCATGCGTGTGGATGATATTATGCAAGATATCTATGGTCGCTAGAGGTGTACGGAGTTTATGTGTTTTACTGTTTTATTGAAAACATATTTGTTTGTTTTACATTTTATTATTGCAATGTTTCCATAAGGCAATACATATGAAATTATTCATGTTATGTTGGGTGTTGAAGTTTGTATAAGCAGATTGGACAGTTAGTTCAGGGCACTATTTACTAAAAATATTAAATATATTTAATAATACAAGGAACTTTTTTATTCAGTCTAGATTAGACAGCTTTAGTTTTAAAAACTTGTTAAATTTAAAAAGTATGTAAAAAAAATTGTTTTACTCCCTTAAATAAAAACGCATCAGCCGCACGGTAGCGCTGGTGTTGCTAGGCAACACACCCGCCAAATTTCAGCTGTAAATCCAAGATGGCGTCGCCAACCCGTGAGGATAATTTAATCGTTCCTACGAGTATACACTGGACATGCGATGACGTGGCAAACTGGATCGAAGAAATTGGATTCCCACAATATAGATTATGTTTTACAAACAATTTAATCGACGGCAGAAAGCTTGTTTTAATGGACGCAAGGTGGGAACCGTAGTGTATAAGCGGGCTATGGTTGGGGTAATCCTCTAGCCGATGACCAGCGATAATTGTGGTCTGTCCTTAGACAGCACTGATACTCGCTCTATTTTTTTTGGGGGGGGAGTTGGGTGTTTACGCCGAAAATGAGCATTGAAATGCGTCAAACCGTTTTTGCTGGTCAAGAACCATAAACCTTCGGCCAACGTTAATTGTGTTTCTATGCCGGTGGTAGGGAGTGTTGAAATGTCAATACAAAAGTTCCAACGAATCAGTTAAAGCTGTAGCGTTCGTGTGTGTGGTAGTGTATATGTCATGTGGGGATGTGGGGTACCAGTATGTTTGACGTTTAACTTGACGATTAGGAATTAGTAGGTGATGACGTCATTGCAGCTGACGTGTTGATTGGTATTTATGACGTCATAATCACACCTTGAACGTTAATTGTTCTTTAGTAATCTCCCGAAGTTGGGGGTGACGGATTTTGACCACATACTCTTTATCGCCTCAAGTGTCAGAGACCTCTTGAACATAGAGAAACCATTGTGGAACCGAAGCATTGCGGACCCTGCAAGTTCACCGATGGGGAATTATCTGCAAATTAAAAGTCGCACCGGACCTTCTTTGGATAAACTTAGTTATTCACAATTTCTTAGACGTGGTTACTAATGTTATGACGTGTCGTGGGGTCACAATGACGTATTTGTGATGTCATGATGACGTAATTACGTAAATGTATGCACGTGTCACATTACTAGTAATTATGTTTGTTGTTTGTTTTGAACGTTTTTTTCCTAAAAATGAAATAAAGTTTGTTAAAAGTTGTAAAAAGTTTGGATTTTTAGCACCCGTCAGTGGGCGCGAGAGATCGATTTCCACAAATTGTAGTAAATAGAAAAAGGAAGGACACGTGGTCCGTAGTGTGATGTCTGCTGCTCGCGTTAGGAGGTGCGATCCAGCTGTTGGTATGTTGGGTGGCATGAAGGGTATAAGATGCCCAACACACGATGCATCGACGTCACAACGCGATGGAGATAATTAGTGATTGTTGTACGCCATTGTTTGTTTTGTGATGCAGAGAGAGGGGTTTGTGACGTAGTAGATGCCGTTTGTTTCAGATGTTCGAGAATTCTTCAGGGATTCGAATTTAAAGTTTACGTTGGCGTCACAATTGTCATTCAAGTGCGTCGCGTCACGGTCGAAGCGCGTTCATTATTGCGTAACAATGACAAAAGCAATTGTAACCAAACAGGTGAATAGGAATCTCGAATGACCTTTCCGCTTCGTCGCGTTCTACAGCGGTTGTCGTTCTCATTATCGTCCTCTGTGACGTCACAATCAACTTTGTGTTAATTATTAGCGAACGTTGGTGACGTCATAGTAGCAACTGTGTTGTAACTTAATATTTCCTTTCAATAATTTCCTTCGGGCGCGTGAGCGTGGCTGTCGATGTAAAACACGCGATGTCGAGTTCCAGATACTCAGCTGCTTCTGGCATCGAAACGCGCGGCGTGCAACGAAATTAATCAACCAATCGAATTGAGTTTCCACCCGCTGTTGTTGCAGTCATTCCGCTTAGTTTGGATTTATGTTCGGTTTGTTGCGTTGTAAGCATCTTGTTTCGTTAGTGTGACGTAATAATGGTACAATGTTCGATCATAGACGAGCCCGAATACACCTTGTTAGTTAATGATTAGTGTACACGACGGTAGATAAGGAGGCATTTCTTAGACAAGCATTGTTTTAAAAGAAGTCGAATTAAGTTGTGTGTTTTTACCCGTAGCGTGTTTTAACGAGTATCGTTTTGTTGTTGATTCTTTTTCATTCCTTGTTTTAACTAATTTGATCTTCGCTATTGTATTCGAGGAGATAAATATCTTTATTTTATGTCAGCGCGTTTTGATGACTGTTTATTGCAGTTGTAGGTGATTATGACGTTATAGTAAAGTATATTGTTGGGTATAGCAGCCACGCTTTTATTCCACACTTTTCCTCAAGTAGTTTTTACCGTAGCGTGATTTAACGACTGTTGTTTTGCTGCTAATTCCATTCTTTTCGTTGTTTTAATTAATTTATTCATCGTTACGGAACAGTTATAATATGTAGGAATTTAATTACAGATTGTTAAGTTATTTATTCGTGAAATGAATTTGATTGTTACGTCATAAGCCCTGGCGTTAAACACTTCAACTTCTGAACCAATCAAGTCAAGCCACGTCATCACGGTAAAAGTGGAAGCAGCAGCCCCACCTAGCGACCAAATTGCCACCAGCCCCTTGCTGGAAACCCCCAACGATCTGGCATCTACGCAACTTCCGGTCTCTGAGAGCGTGGACAGCAGTGCAAGGAAACGCAAGGCGAGCCCCCCGCCCCTACAAACAACCGAAGACCTCAAGCTACCCCGTTTAACCTCCATCCCGCCCACAGTGATACCGAACAGCAATCTTGCCACTGCCCTAACCCCCCATAACCCCCTTACCCAACTCACCCACCCACAAAACCTTAACAGCTTACTCCTCAGCCAGTTACCCCAACAAGGGTTACCAGCACCCACTATAATCCAGCCCCCCATCGGCCCCATCCGCCCCAACCATCTCATCCAACAACAAACCCTTCTTCCCTCCCAGCAGCAACTAGCGTTACCCCAACCTACCCAGGACCTCCCCGCAACAGCCACGGCCGCCCATACCCTCATAAACAGCGCTGGTAAACCAACCAGTATGTCCATCCAGCAGAAAGACACAACCTACACCAAGATATTCGTGGGGGGACTTCCCTATCACACTACCGACGCTTCCCTCCGCGATTATTTCGCGACCTTCGGTGACATTGAAGAAGCTGTCGTCATCACTGACCGACAAACCGGGAAGTCACGTGGATATGGATTCGTAAGTGACGTCATAATGTTAATTATGAACCTAAGAACCACCTAATTGTGGAGTATAATACTGTGGGGTGAGATAGGACAACTTTAACACATAATATCCCATATTTTCTAATCGTGTTTTTAACAATTAACATCGCTTCTTTAGAGTCGTGAGGATATGGTTATATAATTCTGTAAATATTCTTTGTTTACTACAAATTAGATGATAAAATAAAAGCTTAAACCCCAACCTAATATATACGTAACAACCAAATATAACATCGTTGCTTGGCAACCATAAGTTGCCAGGATCCCAATTTTAATTAATTCTCGAATTTTAACATGGCTGGTTTTATACGATCGCGGTTTTTCTAATATTTTCCATATTCGGGTTATGTCATCTATTATTCATAATGGTCAGTGTCAACGTAACAGAGGACTTTTAAGCCGATTGTGACGTAATAAGGCCGATTGTGTTGCAGACTTTGTTGGAATTAATTATCGATGATTAACCCATTGTTTGCGAATAAAACACAAAGTGACACATTAACTAGAACACTTTATGCAATACGCTGCTGTTTTGTGACGACATAATTAGTTAATTCTAGGTATACGTCACAATAAACTTTATGACGTCACAAATTTTATGACGTAACAATGACATTTCACCCCAGGTCACAATGACGGAAAAGGGAGCAGCTGAAAGGGCGTGCAAGGATCCGAACCCGGTGATCGACGGTAGAAAGGCGAACGTCAACTTGGCTTATATTGGTGCGAAACCCCGCGTAATGCAAACTACAGGTAAAACATAACAGTGCTATAACGATTGTACAACCCAGCGGTCACTTATGGGTTGTCTAAAAGATTGTCAGCCATACAGACAAATAATCACCACAAAGTTACATACGTGGTAGCTCGTATGCGAAACAGAACACCCGTGTTATAACGACTTTAGTTTCTCCGCTATTCGAGGATAAATTACTTTTATTCATTCATTCGCTAAATCAGCTGCATTCATTCATTTATTCATTATGACGTCATTAACGCGATTCGCGCGATAGGTACAACAGCTTGAAAGTTATTTATACCATCAGCTGTCGTGTTAAACCTCAGGGGGGAGAATATTCGAATAATTAAACGGTTCTAGAATATCGTCTTTGTTACGTCACAATCTTGTAGAATCGGAACAATGGTTAATTAGCGCGACACTCGAGAAACACTTAAGTTGTGAAGCGACTGGTTCGTGATGCAACTTGGAATCTAAATATTTCATAACTGTTGGCGTGGTATCTGGACCACGTGATCGCTTCCAACATTGGTGTTATTTACAAACGGTTTTCTTACGTAACAATAAAACATCGTGTTCACACCGGTGTTGTGGAACATGAAAGAAAATATCTGAGATCTCAGATCCGTAGCTACATTGTTACTGGCCCGTATATAGGAGGTTCCATGTGTAATTTAACACTTATAAATCGGTCCCTTGGTCTGGGACTGATTAAATACGTTTTGTTCGTTGAGATAAATGAAGGGTAAGGTATCGGGTGTTGAGTGAAATCATGTCAGGCGCCTATGTTGGGGATGTTGGGGAGGACCTCCAACCCCCAGGTTAGAATTCGCAGGTTCCTAGTAGCTGGTAACCCAATCCATACTTTTGTTACTTTGTTACGCGTCGCATTGTTCGCGTTGTCTATTGTCATCGATTGTTCCGTTTTTTATTCAAACCATTGTTTCCTACTTTTCTACTTTCAGCAATTTCGTTTCAAAAACGAAAAGATTTCATTCCAATTTCCTTATTTTTCTGTTGTTGCCACCAGACGTAATGTAAATACTTGAGATGTTTCTTGGGAAAAATGTTAATTTTATTGCGCTAATGTTGCGTCTGCCCCACGACGAGACACCATCAGAACTTAAAAAGATTCATTTTTTTATGTTTATATAATTTAAGCACCCACAGATTTACATACGTGGTAACTTGTAAGCGGGCACGAGGTGTATGAAACAGAACACCCGTGTTATAACGATTGTCATAAACAAGTTACATTCATTTCATTCCTGAATATTTATATTAAATTTCTTTATTATTCAGTCGGAATCCGGCAGATCCCCCAAGCTTACGTTCCAGCCGCACAATACGGGTAAGTCGAAGTTAATTATTTATGTAAAGAGCGCCCTCTGACGGTTGCTTTGTTTCCCAAGTGATTTATGCTACATCACAAACGTCGTGATTATTACGTCATAAAAGCTTTTGTAGCTTCCCTGGGGACGTCATAATACGACCATTCGTTGTAAATAATAGCATCGCGAACACGACGCTCATTTTACCGCCCTGCTTCTCATCATAACTACGTCATAATTGATTTATGACGTATCAGAGGGAAACAAACGCAATTGTTAAGTAATTATCCACACCTGCAGTGTTTCCAGACTAAAACGATAAATCCAAGATTATAGTGCTTCCCAATTTATTTTCTATCTTCATAAACACAGGTGGTCAACACTTGGATCGAAGGTAAGGTTTTGGCTTGCCGTTATGTGGCGCTGTGGAGCGGTGGGTATTCCCCGACACTTTTATTTTCTGCTGTAGTTTTGAGCACAGCGTGGTCACGTATACGCCTCTAGCGGTCATTAATTTGGTTTTGCTGAGTTTTGTAGTGGTGTGACGTCATCTGGGTCTAAGTGTTGATTGTGACGTAACAGTCAAAGACAATGGAGTCGATTAATCGCGTTAATCTTACGATTGTGACGTATTGTTGATCAATTAACAACACGAATCATCTGCTGCATGTAAAGTGATTGTGACGTAACGATCCTCACAAAAGATAATTCTTCAACTTTGTGATGTAACAATAGACGCGGGCGTGTGGGAAAGTTCTGAGTAGTAACCCGGAAACACGTGACTTGCATATGGTGGGAAGTTATTCAAGATTCGCTTCCATTATGACGTGTGAGGTCCCTTTGTTACGCAGACAATCTTTGACAAGCAGCGATTGTCTTGTAACATGTGTCTATTATGACATCAAAATCGCGGATTCTAGTTTTGGGGTGATTTGTGTGTTTTCATAGTGGCATCTATGACGTCACAAACATATAACAAACACTCTTTATTTGCAGGGGCGTCCCAGCTTTATACGCGGCTCAATATCCAACAGCTGCTACAACATACGTGGCGCATAACGGGATGCTGATACCAGCGCACGCTGCACAACACACATCGCCCATCATAGATTATAGTGGATACGTCGCCCAACTATCTGCGGGGGCTTACGCTACTGATGTTGCCGCTGCTGCAGGAACAGCTGGTGAGGCTCCTTGTTAATGTTGGTTGGGTGGTTTATTTGGCCCAGAGGTAATGGGTTCAAAGCTTGACAATGAGAACGACAATTGCTGCAACACAAAACACCCACGAAGTTAAATCAGGGTAACTTGTAAGCTGGCATGAAATGTGTAAAACAGAACCCCATTGTTACAACGACTCTATAAGCTACATTGCATTCATTCATTCATTCAATATTTATGACGTAGCAATCTAACTTATTATTTCGTCACAGCTTCACCGTTCGCCAACGCGTACGCCGCTACCTCGCTACACCACCAAGCGCCTGCAGGTACTAGCGTCGCGAGCGCTGGGCATCAGATGATTGCAGCCGCTCCTACTCAAGCTGCGCTACCTAGCGGATATCAGAGTCTCCCCGGATACCCGGCCACAGCTGCAAGTGTGGCTGCTGCGTACGCCGCGGCTGCTGCCAACAACCACTTGCCACCAACGTTAGCTACAACTCCCACACCTGTGACGTATGCTCACCTCACAGCTCAGCTGCAACAGCAAGCCACAGAGCGATATTAACGTCATATATTGAAACACAGTGTTGCCATTCAAATTCTCGGACAACACTGTAATTATTAAAAGTTGGTTAATCGTGAAACCGACTTTCACCACTGTGTGTCGCCCGAGCTTACAATTGTGTTGCAAAGATAGAGATCTTATTTTCATTTCGGGATTTTGTTTAATATTTATTTTTCACTTTTTTCGTCTTGGTGCCCCCCCCCACAATAGGGGATTGTTACGTCACACCTACCTGTATTATGACGTCGATATGTTTCTATGCACGCGAGGGGAACATAGAAATAAAATAATCCTCGCGTTCCCGCCTTCCATGTGTAAATAGTCGCTATGACAACGAATCGATAAAATATTGACAATAAACAAAACTTAAGAATAAACATTGTTACGTCACAGCTGCATTGTCATACACCAGGGAATTGCAAAAGTTCAGACAATATGGTATATTAGGGGGGAGAAGACGGGGTAGATTTAGCACATTACTCCAAATATACTGATCGTGTTTTGAACAATTAACAACGGTTTTAGGGGTATTAGAGATGAGGTTTATAATTCTTTGATTGTTTTTTGTTTACTACCAAATTAGACGGGTAATAGAACATGTCCCATCTTCCCCGACTCTACTTTATATAATTTGTGGTCAAAGCTAGTTTGCTGATCCACACACTAGAACGCCAAGCAGTCTGTTAGCATAAACATTCACAACGGTGGCAGCATTAAGCATCGTACCCGAACCCTCTGGTTACAAGGAGAGTTCTCCAACCACGGCGCCGGATAAATACAAAAACAAATCTTACATAGAGTCATACTGACGCCAGTATATTATTTTTCTAACTATAAACTAATTTCTTTAAACCATAAAAAAACTCCTCCTTCAAAAAATAAAATGTGTATCTGTTAAAACCTGACTGGAAACACTGGATTTATCACGTGATTTTGTTTCACTTGATGAACATAGAAATCTTGAAATTGTGACGTCAGTGAGTGACTTGGTTTGTTTATGAATTTACGTTTCGTTTATTTATCTTTTCGAATACGATAGCGTGGATCATGTTATTAAAACAACGAAGAAAAGGAAATTAGCAGCAAAAAGACGTTCGTTTAAACATCCTACGAATAGAAAGTTGTGGAAAAGAGTGTCAGTTAAAAAGCGTGGCTGTTAAATTTAATATTAAAACTAAACCTGTAACTTTTAAAGGTTTAATGTTAAAATAGTTTGATACAATGACTAATTAAAGTTTTATCGCGTGTTTGTAATAATGGGATCTCGTACACGACAGTTCAAGGTCGTTTTGTTGGGTGAGGGGTGTGTGGGGAAGACGTCACTGGTACTGAGGTATTGCGAGGATAAGTTCAATGACAAACATATTACAACACTACAAGTGAGTCACCCAACTTTGTAAAGTTTAAGTTGTGTTTACTTGGTTTGTATAATATTGTAGATAAATGTTTCGTCAGCCAGATATAAAAACAATCATTCATGAAGTTACCTACGTTGTAACTTGTGGGTGAACACGAGGTGTATAAAATAGAACAATTGTTTCGTCACAGCTACATTGACTTGGTAACACGTAATACGTGGTAACTCGTAAGCAGGCATGAGGTGTATGAAACAGAACACACGTGTTATAACGACTGTCGTTGCCCCGCTATGCGAGGATAAATAAGTTACATATGTGGTAACTCGTAAGCAGGTATGAGGTGTATGAAACAGAACACACGTGTTATAACGACTGTCGTTGCCCCGTCACGCAAAGATAGATAAGTTACATACATGGTAACTTGTAAGCAGGCATGAGGTGTATGAAACAGAACACACGTGTTATAACGACTGTCGTTGCCCCGTCACGCAAAGATAGATAAGTTACATACGTGGTAACTTGTAAGCGGGCACGAGGTGTATGAAACAGAACACCCATGTTATAACGACTGTTGTTGCCCCACCATGCGAGGATAAATAAGTTGCATATGTGGTTACTCAGTCACTAGTCACTAACAGAACACCCGTGTCTTGCGCCGCCGTGCAAAGATAAAAAAGTTACATTCCGTTCTGGCACTGCTAGTCAGTTAACGTAATGTATAAGTTTGCATCGCAATAATATTAAGATATGAAACATAAAGCCGGAGTGTGACTAATAATGACAATTGTGTTCAACAAATACAAGTTTATTATTACATCATAATATCAATTATGAATATCAATACTGGACAATATCACCTAATAATAATGATCTAGTGTTTATTATACTTGGATTAACTTTAAATATTCTTCCAGGCATCTTTCTTGAACAAGAAACTCAACATAGGAGGAAAGCGAGTCAACTTATCCATATGGGTGAATATCAACTTTTGTTAAACATGAGATGTATTAAATTTATTTTTATGGAGTAATTTTTACTTTAATTTTGTATAAAATGTGTGAAGATATTTTTCTGTAAGATTTATTATGGTGAATGGCACTAAAAGGTAAACAAATTCAAATACTTCTTGTGTAATTAGTAATCACCCTGATAGGACGTTAAAATATTAGTCTGTGCATAAATACCACAAGAGCTACTTCAGTTAAACTAATTTAGGAACACAATTATTAAACCAACCCCAATATTACACAGGACACGGCCGGGCAAGAACGCTTCCACGCGTTGGGTCCAATTTATTATCGAGATTCTAACGGGGCCATCCTTGTTTATGACATCACAGATGAAGACTCATTCCAGAAGGTTGGGACAATGGTTGTTGTTATAAACAATATTCTAAACTTTTTATAAAAGTTGTTTTTTGTTTAATTGTTATAAACAATAACGTTTTGCTGTAGTTGCTTTAACCGAAAGTAAAAAACTCATTTGGTTAAAAAGCTAACGGAATCCTTCTTCATGGCAGACAAAACTTAACTTTTCGACTGCTGTTCCATCTATCAGTACCAGGCCATCAGGCATAACATAATATATAAATACAAATAACTCTCATGGTAAAAATCAGTTTTGAAATTTTATCCATTATACTTCCGTTCTTCCAGGTAAAAAATTGGGTGAAAGAGTTACGGAAGATGTTGGGCCAAGATATTTGTTTATGTATCGCTGGTGGGTTTATAATTTATTGTGGTGTGAATAAGTTCTCTATGTTACCTGCATTTAGAACCTCATAATTTAGTTGTGATTTACAGAGTTGTACTTAACAGCAATTTCTCCAACCCAGTGTTCACTAATGGGTTGTTATCAGCCATGTTTTAAAACAATCACCCACTAACATTGTTACATATGTTGTGACTTCTGGAGTCACGTGAGGACAAACAAATTACATCCGTCCGCTTCTTTATCCTCCCCAGGCAACAAGATTGACCTCGAGAAGAGTCGTCACGTTTCTGTCCAAGAAGCGGAGGAATACGCGGCGTCAGTCGGCGCCAAACACGTCCACACGAGCGCTAAACTCAACAAAGGAATCGACGACGTTTTCCTAACTTTGTCCAAAAGTAAGCAGCATTTTTCTCTTTTTGTTTCAGTAGAAACATCACCTTCCTGTACTTTGTGTTTTGTTTAAAACATTTTGCATGTTATACACAAGACTCATCTTTTCTAAATCAGCTCTTCTGACATTTACAACCGTTACCAACGTTTTAACACCTTAAACGGGTTGTCTTCATCAGCGAGTAAAATCCCGGTAGGAGTTGAGTGTCATTTACCTTGATAAAAAAAAACGTTCCGGACGTTAAAACGTTGGTTTCCTTAGCAAATCAATGCCAGAAAACTTATTTTTCCTAAACTGAATTGTTTGTTTCTTAGAAATGATGCAAGTTTCCGACGAGCAAGAAGCTCAAAAATCATCCACTGGAGGGAGTTCTACGTCGGTACCGGGTCGGGGGAATTCCAGACGTGGGGTCGTCGTCATTAGCAACGAGGAGGCTGCGGCGTCGGAACAAAAGTCCGGATGTTGTAGCTGATAATGTCATCAAGTGATGATGTCATTGTTTTATGTTTTACGCATGATTATACCTTCATCATAGAAACAATATATCAAGCGTTGACTTGCTATATTTATTGTTGTTTAATTATTATGTCGTAATCATTTCTATTTTACTTTGATTTGCCCAATTTCTGGTTGCGTGTAAATATATAAATAAATTCTACATACGTTTCATACATGGGGTGCTATTGCAGTTTGTGGATAAGCAGACATAACTTTTGGTTGATTTGGTCATTTATATCCTCATGGGTGGGAACTTGAGTGGCTTATCCATGGTGGCCACTCCCATGCCCACAGTCGAGTAGCTGAAGCTATTACAGTGTGTGGATAAGCAGACATGACGTTTGGTTGGTTTGGTGATTTATATTCTCGTGGGTGGGAACTTGAGTGACTTATCCATGGTTGCCACTCCCATGCCCACAGTCGGGTTGCTGAAGCTATTGCAGTGTGTGGATAAGCAGACATGACGTTTGGTTGGTTTGGTCATTTATATCCTCGTGGGTAGGAACTTGAGTGACTTATCCATGGTTGCCACTCCCATGCCCACAGTCGGGTTGCTGAAGCTATTGCAGTGTGTGGATAAGCAGACATGACTTTTGGTTGGTTTGGTCATTTATATCCTCGTGGGTGGGAACTTGAGTGACTTATCCATGGTTGCCACTCCCATGCCCACAGTCGGGTTGCTGAAGCTATTGCAGTGTGTGGATAAGCAGACATGACTTTTGGTTGGTTTGGTCATTTATATCCTCGTGGGTGGGAACTTGAGTGACTTATCCATGGTTGCCACTCCCATGCCCACAGTCAAGTTGCTGAAGTTATTGCAGTGTGTGGATAAGCAGAATTGGTAGGAAAACGCCTTGTTTTTTGCATAAACAAGCATGAATATTCTGTGTGTCATAGAATTAACATTTTAAACTCCCTTTTCAAAATAAAGTTGTAACAGCGACTTTGTGCGGATGAAATTGCTAAGCCTTAGGGAAACCCCCGGGCTAATGAGTTAAAAAATTTAAAATAAAAAAGTTTTAACTTCAATATATTAGGAGAGCCAAACCTTTATTAATTTCGTCAAACCAGGGATATTGCTTCAGTTGTTGTTATGGCGGATTACGGAAGCGATAAGAAGTCTCGCGACAATCAAATGCGATCAGCAATAAACCAGCAGTTGGTCGAAACCGGCGAGAGGGAAAAACTGAAAGAACTTTTGCGTGTTCGCCTTGCCGAATGCGGTTGGAGAGACCAGTTGAAACAATTGTGCAAAGAAATCGTCCGTGAGCGTGGATTGGAACATGTGTCTGTAGACGACTTGGTCCAGGACATTACCCCAAAAGCCAGGCAACTTGTACCCGACACTGTTAAAAAAGAACTTTTACAAAAAATTCGAAACTTTTTGGCACAACAAGCCAATGTATAATTAGTATTGTTGATGTCATGATGTCATAATAGCCAATTGTTGTTTGTAATCAAATTTTTCGCATTTTGTTGGTGACCAACTTTGTAAAAGCATCGCAGTTAACACATTTTTTACTAAACATAGAAATCATATTAACCATGGCTGCTAACCCGTTCGAAAAAATGAAAATATCGTCGCATAAATTCCTGGAAGACTTAAAGCGATCAAAATGCCCAAAATGTCGATCCTCACGGATGTACTTTTGCTACAAATGTTACGAGTACGTCGAAGACCTGGATGCTCAACAGCTCCCTCATGTGGAGGTATGTGTCAACTATTATCGTTTATCATTCTTTACATGCGTTAACTGTGGGTTCATGACATTTCATGGGCCATGAATGTTGCACAGTTTGTTTGTTGCTTACAAGATGAAGCAGAATATTCATCTTTGTCTATATATGGTCTTGCTTGCCATCGTAGCCCACCATTCTTCTCCACCAAGAGCCACAGTGTCTCCTATTGTTACAAGTTTTCTCCCTTGTTTGTTTTAATCTCTAATTATCGCAAAATGTTGTCTTGGGTGAACACTTTTAAACAGATATATATTATTTCATTAATGAAGTGACCCTGAAAGGGGCCACGAACCACGAAAGGTTGGTAAACTACACCCACCTTATTATAACTATCCTGGGTTACTTTTATAAGCAACCAAGAGCAAAGTGGTGTTAATGCCCCTTGCATTCCTATACATATGACATACACATCTTATAAACTAACCTAAATAAGTAACACCCATACTAACACCGAACCCCCCATAGCTCCCGATAATGGTCGACATCATCAAACATTCTAAGGAGTTGGACGGGAAAAGTACGGCCGTCCACGCAAGGATGATATCACCCAAGCAAGTGAAGATACATACCTACCCTGTTATTCCCAACTATACCGATGAAGAGAAAGTAAGTGTGGTTTATAAATATAAGTGAATAAATATATCCTTGCGTTACAGGGCAAGGAGCTCAAGAGTGAAACCCTATATTATTATATATAATATATTTTCTTTGCCTAAGAGTGAAACCTTATACATTGCAAAAAGGCAATGAAAGCTGAATAAAATAAAATATTGCTTTACAAAAAGTTGGGTGGCAAGACCTATTTCGCCGCCACCCCAACACTCCCCGACAAGTTTTGGTGTCCATTTTTTTTACAATCACTTTGTTTGTCCTTCTTTCAACCTTAGAGAAAGAAACTGTCATCATACTCTTTTTTGCCCATTTGGTCTTCCCTCATTAGTGTAAAAAATCCCCTTTTCCCTGTCACATGACTTCTCTCCTCCCACAGGCCCGCACCCTTCTCGTCTTCCCCTGCCCCGAAGCCAAATCCCTTCAACACTATGCGACATCTAGTGGCAACAAACGATTGTTGGTCGATGATGATGTCATAAACGGGAAGCGGATCTGTTTGGGGGAATCACCCGAAGCACAGGAGAGGTTTGAACAATTTTAATCTATATCATGATTTAAAAAAAAGATGGATTATTAAAATATCTTGTTGTTTTGATTCCAATCTATTTTTATACAATTTAAAAATAACCGTTGTTGTCCTGTTAGGGTAAATAAGTTATTTTCGTTATCTTACCCACTTATTAACCCCCTTCCACCCAGCCATGAAGGTGAAACAATCGGCACGAGATTGAAACCAAGTTTCACGAGGATCATCGTGATCGACAGCACGTGGAATCAAGTTCATGCGATATTAAACGATGAAAGATTGAAATGTAAGTTTGTTGAGTTTAAAACAAACCAAACTCAAGCAGGGTTGGGATGCTGGAAGCTTTCCAGTGAGTGAAGTTGTGAGGAGTCACACATATCATAAATTTGTAGAATGACTCTTTCTGGTGTAAAAAATCTAAACTTTTGTTCAACTTTTTTCAGCTCTGCAAGTGGATAGGTGAAACCGCATTTGTGGATTATTCCCCTTGCGTACAAAATACTTTTTCGTTTAAACTAAAACGTTAAAAATCGTTATTTTTATTCAACTCTCACAGCGATACCAACAGTGGAATTGGAAGGCAGGGAGACATGTTACTGGAGAAGCCAACATAATCGACCCAAGTCCCATCTCTCCACTATTGAAGCAATTCATTCGTTCTTTCAACAATATCATGAAATATTTGGGGGAAAATACGACGGACAATTTGACAATTTATTATTTTTCTTTAAATTTTTTTATTCCATGGTGAAAAAAAATTCCAAAAATAAGTCGTAATATTTTCGGCATTTTGTGGAAGTTAATGCGTTCTCTATATTTTGGTTAAAAACCTTTTTTCTCGCATTCACACCAAGAATAGCGAAACATTTTACTTCCAGATATAATAAGTTTCAAATTTTATTTAAATTTCACCAAAATGTCGGAACCCTCGTTTAAGGGAAGATTTTGCCGAGCAATCAAACTCAACGAAGCGACCGATGACTCGGAGAAAAATCCATTTCAATCGAAATATGACGCAAGAAAAATATTGAAAGAAATTCGCGAAGATTTGCGGAAATTAAGGGAAGAAAATGAAAGTGACATCACACTAAGGTTTGATGATGTCATAATCATGTTGGTTTGTTGAATGATTTAACATGAAAATGCGTTTTATTGAACGCTTATTGTAGCCACTGTTGTTTTGCAGTTAATTCTCTTCTCTTCGTTGTTTCAATTAAGTTTATCTTTGCTATTATTTTAAAATCATTGTTCTATTTTATTAATAAGTTAATTTACCCCCACCCATAATTTACCCCACCCCTAATTTACCCCCACCCCTAATTTACCCCCACTCCTAATGGACCCCACCCCTAATTTACCCCCACCCCTAATTTACCCCCACCCCTAATTTACCCCACCCCACCCACAGAGCAATGGAGGCATCGGTTGATTGTTTGATCGGCGTCAACTTCATCAACACCGAGGAAACATCGACGGGACAAGAAGCGTTGAACCGCGTCTTACAGACGTGTGAAACGTACGAGAAACATCCGATGTTCGTTTCAACGTTGATTGTTTCAAACAACGAGCTTGGGGTGTTGTGGTCGAACAGGGAGGAGGGAATACAAAGGTGGGTGGGGGGGGATTTGTTTGAGAAGGGTTTTCAAAATAAAATTCTTATTACTTTTTTTCTAAATTCTATAATTTTTAATCACGAGCCCCGAAGCCTCTCCACTCCAGGCTGCACGACTGCCCACATAATATATGCTCCCCCCCAGAGCTTATGAGCACCTGACCCGAGCTGAGCAATTATACACTGAATACAAACGTGAGGTTGACGACACCCCGATGACAGGTCGCGAACTCTTGACCTCCGAAGCAACCGATGCGGAACGCATATCGTCGTTCGAGGCCCTCCACACAAACACACTATATTATCTCGCTCAAGCGCATCGGACACTTGGTTGGTTGGATTGATGATGTCATAATGCTAGTTGTGTGTAAACAATACATGGGCACCTGTCAATCAAAAATCTTCATCAATAATGAATGGCCAAATTATTCAAACATGATATAAAGTGGTTTTGTCTCTAATTTACTTTCATAGTTTGGGATGTTTCTTTGGTATTTTGTAATAATTTTAGACTTTAGATTTGTATTTTAACTGAAAATTTTCTTTGAATATGTATTTTTTGCTGTAGATTAAAACGTTAATGTTAAAAAACATCAATTTTTAATATAATGTTTTATCCGACAATGGGCAAGTCACAACACTGAGCATACGATATTGTGAGAGAATCAAAGATTACTTAACATTATGCCTGGTAATCCAGCAACATAAGTGCGGTCGTCCCCTGATAACATATTGGCTACTTTTTTGATAACCGATCCCCCCACAGGCAACCCTGATCTATCAGCGACATACTGCATGAAAACACTCCATCGTCAACTTGGTTCAAAATCCTTCGTTCGTGTCGATTGGGCTGTTAATTGTGCGTGTTTGTCCCAGTATTACATCACAAAGAACATGTTCGCTGAAGCGAAACACTGCCTCGCTTGCGCTGATTTTGTTTTGGACGAAACATCGGAGGAAGGTGACGTTATGTGGGTGGACGGGGGTCGGTTATTATGGAGAAAATTGACATTGATTTTAACCGTTATCTCCTAAAAGAATTGCAAATTTCGATGTTTGGCAACTTATATTTCAGTTAAATTTAACTTTGAATTGGTTTGCAAAGTAACTGGTATAAGCCATCCTAAATTAAAGGTATTCAAAGAAAAATTTACTTTGGGTAAAAATTCTGCAATTTTTCCCTTAAATAAAAGCTACAAGCAAATTAACCATAAGTTCCGTAACTTGAACAGAGGACGAGAGACTTGTGGAGAAACGAGCCGACGTATCGAGGTGTTGGGTCAAGTATTGTCTTTGTCTTCTTGAGGAATCTAAAGCCAAACTTGCAAATTCAATTGGTGGGTTGGGTGGGTTGGGTGGGTTGGGTGTTTATGTATATGGGAGGGAGGGCTATGGGATATCATATGAGCATCGCAACTAATGCAGTGAAATCATCTTATAGTAGTCAACTATCTATTAACAATAAACGACCAACTAGGTCAAACACCAGACAAAAAAGACAAAACCACCGAGGTGGAACATGGCCGTGGTTGAAAACAATATAAAGTAGTAACAATATTAGCGGCAACCATAGATATCTTATACACGCCTCCCAGGTGACATGGACACCACTCTACAGCGGAACGCTGATACTTCAACAACTGAAGGATTGAAATGTGAATCGAGGTTCCCGCTTGAAGTTACATTGATCGAGGAGAAATGTCAGCATGATTATTGCGTTAATTTTAACCAGGTGGGGGTATTGGTGGGGGGTGGTATTATCTCAAAAGCTACTAATTCGAACAATTTCGAATGGTTTTTATAATTGTTCATTGGCTGTAGTATTTTGATTTATAAGACTTTACTGTGTTATCGTCTTTTATAAAATGCATTCATTTTTCGGGGCACTTTGTTAAAGTTGTTTGAGTGTTGGGGTAATGGCCCAAATCTGGCCCAAGCTCCATTTCCTATAACAAGCACCTCGTAATCTTGGTGATTCAAGACACCCCCATACACATGCCATGGATAATATATATCGATCATCATACCACCATAAACAACTTGGGTTCAACAGCCATGGTTTGTCCCCAACGCCCTTTCCCGCACACCACACATTTTTTCCAAGAACATTTTATGTTATGTAACCCTAACTTCCAGGCAAAGAAAGTTTTCCAGTTTGGCAAAGATCGTGCAACTGAATCGTTAAAACATTTTGTTCTCGATGGTTTTGTGACGGATCACATTGAACTAAACCAGGTCATTGTTGTTGTTGTTGTGTGGGTTCTTTATGTGGTGGTGGGGTGATTGTTGTTATAACACAGGTGTTCAGTTTCATGCCCGCGTACAGGTTATCACGTATTTAACTTTGTGGTGACTGTTTTTTATATATGGCTGACAATTTGGACAACCCATTAGTGACTACTGGGTTGGAGCAATTGCCGTTAAGTGTCTTGCCCAAGGACACATACGCCCACAATGGTAGCAGCGACAAGTTGGTACCCCAGCCATACTTACCCTCATACTGCACATATATTATTAACACCAATATTCCCACACAGGACATTAGTCGACTTTACCAACACGTTTCGTTCTTTGAACCAAACTACGACGTTCGTTGCAAAATGTACAAACGAAGACTAGACATGCTGATCAAGATTGTTGGTGAAATCAACCCTCAATATTATCTTGCTGTTACAAGGTTGGCGGGGTGGTGCTGCAACTTGGTGTTTAAACTTAATATTTTAAACCAAAAGCTGCGGTATTTTGCTTGATATGTGAAACACCTCATCTGGCATTTATTTGGTACCAACATCCTATACAGTTCACTGTGTGACTTTTATGGGTCTCAAATATGTTTTATTCTAAAAGAGATCTTACTGTTTGTTTGTGACCTTAGCAGGACCGATGTTTTGGCGATGCCGACACGTCATCAGTATTTTTTTCCAAGGACACATACACCTACATTAGTAGTGTTTAACATAAACATCTTATACACAGACAGCTTCAATTTGAGATCGGGGAGACGTATAGCGACATGATGGATATGAAGGTAGCCATACTGTCATCTAGTGGCCAGCCACCAAACCAACATTCTGTCAAGAAAATCAACTTGTTGTGCTACTCGAGGTGGGTGGGGTGTTTACAATGGTGGTTGTAATATGTGGTATTGTGTGGTGGGAATCAACCACACAAAGTTACATTCGTGGTAAACGGGCACGAGGTGTATGAAACAGAACACCCGTGTTAAAATGACTGTCGTTGCCCCAAATAAACAAAATAGATTTATTCACTCCATATTACCCCCATTTTCCCCCAGCATCAAATACTTTGGTTTGTTCCTCGATACACTGAGATTACCCGGGAAGAAGTTTCCGGAAAGATTTGAATCCGACGTTGAGAGACCCGCACTCATCGCCCATTTCTATATTGCTAGGTTTGTTATTTCTATGTTGCTAGGTTTGTTATTTCTATGTTGCTGGGTTTGGTATTTCTATGTTGCTAGGTTTGGTATTTCTATGTTGCTGGGTTTGGTATTTCTATGTTGCTAGGTTTGGTATTTCTATGTTGCTGGGTTTGGTATTTCTATGTTGCTCGGTTTGATATTTCTATGTTGCTAGGTTTGTTATTTCTATGTTGCTGGGTTTGGTATTTCTATGTTGCTGGGTTTGGTATTTCTATGTTGCTGGGTTTGGTATTTCTATGTTGGTAGGTTTGTTATTTCTATTTTTTATAAAATTTGCATTTTTATTGCAATAAATTTTTTTTGATCTATTTCTGTCACTAAATATTTTTAATTAATTTGTTCTTATTCATCCAAGATAATTTTTATTTGGTTTAAAATCAATAGTTTTCGATTGTTTGATTGACAGATTATACGGCAAACTCATTCCTGCTGACTCAGCTGAAAAGTTGGCAAATTTAAAGCTGAGTCATCAGTTCTACACTTGGATTGTGACATACACAAAGATAAATGATGACGCGGCACTTTGTGTCAAACAAGAGCTTGATATTTGTCGAGAAATGTCGGAGTTGTTGCCAAAGTCGATGGATCGGCTCATGTAGATCCGTGCAATCCATGTGTAATGTCTATAATAATGTACAATGAACACCATATGGAATGACTTTACTTTGTCTCTTCAATCCTTGTAACAAAGCAGTAATATACAACATCGTTATTGGGTGTATTTCCCATGCATGACTGCTAAATTGAATCAAGAGATATTACAAATTGTTTTAAACCAATATTTTTAAAATGTTGGCTTTTAAATGTTTTTTTAACCCTGGTCTAAGCCCCAGGTCCCATGGCATTCCTCACTGCAGGACTTCACCCATTTAGAGTATAACCCCCAGTTTTGCACTAGAAACTGTAATGGATCATACTTTGTAAATTCTATTTAATGTTCTTCATGTATTCAATGCACGAGTATCATGTTCACTGTGTAGATAATTAATATTGGAATAAATGTTGTAACTTTGTGGTCCCCGAAATTTTAATAAAAATACAGGAAATTTAGAAGATGTTTATGTCAGATTTCCCGCGAAATTTTATCAGCAACTTAAACCCAACCCCCGTGAATTCGAAAGTTCCAATTTTTCCTTTTTCTTAAATTATAATTAAAACGCGACAAACGAAAACAAATTTACAAATCAAACCATTTTTAAAATTGGTTGTTTAAATAATATATTCGTTTCTTTATATTTTTGACCCCAAACATATATATATGTAGTATAATTGTTTCGCGTGATCGATCAAGAAAAAAATAAAATTTAAATGTTTAGAAATGCAGGGGGTGTGTTAGAGTTTCTGCCAACCACTGAAGCTCACGTTGTTTTTAATATTTCTTTAAAATGTCTTTAAAAATGTAAGTATTTGTTTCTTTTTGTTTATTTATAAAAATGAAAATCCTTTCACACATATTGGTCGTAATGTTTTTATAAAAACCGACCAGAAAATCGGTGTTACGCTTTTTAACTAACGCACTTTCCCACACCTTTTACCCATAACTTGTTTTAACGACTGTCGTTTTGGCCGCTAATTTCTTCTTTTTGATGTTTTTTAATAAACCTGAACTTTGCTACCCTTTTCAAATGAATAAATAAAAACTTTGTTGTGTTTATTTTTTTATCTTAATCTGTAGATTGGTTTGCGGTGACGTGAATGGTAAGCTTGATGCTTTGTACGGGAGGGTGAGAAGACTGCAGAGTAAAGGGAATAATTTCTCGGTAAGTTTGTGAGGTATTCATATAGTTAACGAATAAACGACATCATTTATCTTAATCTAATAATTAAATAACCAGTAAACTCCAAGCATTATTGTGTATCTACTAAAATATTGTCTTTGTTTACCATTCATGGTTTCCATTTTTTTAAAACTAATGTTTCCCGCAGTTATTGCTGTGCGTGGGTGAGTTCTTCGGTGCGAAAGAAGAAGATCAAATTTTATGGAAGGAATATTTGGAGGGGAGGAAAAAATCTCCAATATCAACGTTTATCCTCGGACCTAACATAAAAACCACCGAGTCATATTTTATTGACTCAGCAGATGACGGAGCGGAACTCTGCGAGAATATTACCCACCTCGGTAAATATTAGGGGTTGTACAGTTTACCCATAGGTGCCAAACATCCCTTGGAATCAAACCATGATATTATATGTGAATAATGCAGGCACATAGTAGTAGGTTAGTTTGTCATAACATGGGTGTATCGCCTAAACATCAACCTGGTTACCAATAGATAAACACTCTGTAAATCCACCATGGTTTATAATTTAAAGTAAAATTATCAGCGACAAAATAATTATATTTTTTCTAACTAGTACCTATGCAGGGAAAAAAGGGATTTATACCGGGACCTCTGGTTTGAAAATCGCTTACGTCAGCGGAACCCAGTCAACCGGAACGTCGACAAAAACCTCGTTTAGCGACGATGACATCAGAGGGTTGGCCTCGCAGCTTGGGGTCGGGGGTTCGGGGTACCAAGGGGTCGATATATTGATGACATCATCGTGGCCCAACGGGGTTTCCACATTTGGGAATTCCCCGGTTCGTGATATTTGTAATGTTTTGTTGATTTTTAGTTTCTTTTTATTAACACTTTTTTGGTAAAAATATAGTTTTTGTTTAATTTAAGTGATTTTTTAATTTTCTTTTTGTTTAGTCATCAGAAAAATGCAAGTCATGCGGGTCGGCTGCCATTGCTGAGTTGGCGAAATCTTCAAAACCAAGGTTTGCTGAGTCATAGTTGTTATCGGTGTATGTTGACATGTTGTTACTGCAAGGTTGTTTAGGATAATATAAATGTGAGAAGGATCTTCTGCCAATTGTTTGTTTTGTGTTCTTAAATGTCATTATCAGGGTTGGGGCAATTGATGTTAAGTTATAGCAATGCCAAGCCTTGAACCTATAACATCCGATCTAGAGGTTTAACAGCAAACCCTGACAATGGCTCGCTGTATGTCAGGCGAAACATCGGTTTCACAAACAATGGTCATAGGATTTCCTAAACACTTATAATCTGTTACCTCATTATGACATCACAGATACCACTTTGCTGGGTTGGAGGGGGTAAACTACGAGAGGGTACCGTATAGAAATCATACTGTGCTCGCTGAACCGTCACGTCATGTGACCAGGTTTATAGCGCTATCAAGTGTCGGGAACCCAAATAAAGAAAAGGTTTTTATTTTTATGACATTTTTATGCTTAAATCTGAGGTGAAATTGATGTAATTTCACCCTCGTTTCAAAAGTTGGGGAAACATGTCTTGTGAGGCATCCTTAACGTTAAACTATAAATATAATAAATACAGTAACTACAATATTAACATAACATGAACAATATGAATATGTTACGATGAATACCTTTAACGTTTCTGCTGTAATTATGACATCGTAATCCCCAGTATCTTTACGCGTTCTCAATATCCCCGATGTCATCGATGACTCAGCAAGAATTAAACACCCAACCACCAGAGGCGACAGAGAGCCCGTATACATCGGGAAACAAAACGAAGAATATTCCAGTTCTTTTGTCCGGGCAGGTTGCTGATGTAAGTTTTGTTTAATCGATGTAAGGCCAGTATGGGTCTTCTATGTGGGCGGGGTCCTTGTTAAAGATCTGGGCGGGGACAGAGTCGGCTCCCAACCACCCAGACTGCTTTTACATTTCGAGCAACAACTGTGAAGTTGAGTACCACAGTTAAATTCCATCCTGAAAAACAAGTTTAAAGAGATAAATAAAATTCACGTTATGTCAAATATTAGAGATTGCCCCCGTTCCCACTTACATTACATAATGACTTTTCTCTGCCTCGGGATAAACACCTTACATGCGTAACTAACTTTACCCCCCAGCAATACAGGTGGAACATGGAAACAACCCGAGCACCAAAACGTAAATCGCAAAACAATCCAAACCAACCTGAACGCAAACACGCTCGTCCACGTGAGTTCGATATCAAATGTTGTTTAACGGGAAAGGTTTAAATAACACCATTAGTAACTAACGAATGTCTTGCAGAGGATTGGTCGTGTTGGTTTTGCTTGGGAGGCGACAAGGTTGAGAAACATCTTGTAGCAAGTGTTGGCGAACTTGTGAGTTGGTTGGATCCTATTACAGAGTATTGACGTATTTATTCGAACCACCGTTTGCACTTAGTGTTTACATAGTTTTGATTTTGCCAGCCTACAAGTTTAGTGAGTTTGTTTCTAGCCCCCCCAAGTGTGTAGGGTGGTGAGCTCCTTGGTTTAATTTCCTGAAACTTTATTACATTTTAGAAATTTGAATGGTTAAATATTATTGGTAAGATTTGTGCAATAATATGATCTTTATGCCGGCAGTGTTACATAGCGATGGCGAAGGGCGGGTTAACGAGCGACCACGCCCTGATCCTCCCAATCGCTCACCACTCGTCGTCCAACGAGCTTCCCGATGACACTCGAGTGGAGGTGTTAAAGTACATGGAGGCGCTACGTGCCGCGTATAGAAGTGGGGGGAGGGAGTGCGTGTTCTTCGAGAGGAATTATCGGACGGACCATATGCAGATACAGGTTAGTGTGAATGCCTGCTATTATTATTATTATTATTATCGTGTTATTGGTTTGGTATCTGTGTTATTTTAATGTCATTGATTAGGGTCACCCCCATATGTTAAGTTGGAGATTCTTTGAAGTATTTTTGTTTAAATCCGGGATAAACTTGTAATGTCGCCCTTGTTTTCAAATTTGGGATGGCATGTCACCCTAAGCACCTCTATGGTTGTTATATGTGTTGATATCTATGACATCATCACCAGGTGGTTCCCCTCCCACCAGGAGTGACATCATCACAAGTAAAGGAATCCTTCGTCAACCTCGGAACTTCCAATACAGATCGACACGGCAACCCGAACCCGATCGACTTCGTGGAACTTCCCCAACGTACCGACCTTAAACAGGTTCGTTAGTGGGCAAGATTGGATGGGTGTTTATGCATGTTTTATTTGGGTGAGGTTCTTGTCAATGGCTTAATGTTTGCCCCATTGCCGACTGTTGTTTTTCTGTTGATTCCTTCTCCTAGTTATTATGATTAATCTGATGGTGTTTAAAGGGATAATATATCGTACACGCGAGAATAAAACCAGTTCCATTCATTTAAATAGAAATTTTACTGATATTTATATCTTTCCACAGATAATTGGCCGGGGAATTCCCTTCTTCCACGTTGAGCTACCTGACGGAACGCGACTCATTCATAAAATCCAAAGATATTTCCCTCTACAGTTCGGAAGGTACGCCATATTTGGTCCCAACCCATGTACTATATTTTCGTACAAACTTTCTAGTAGGCAGGGATAGTTAGATAGCCATTCTTTTATAACAAATGAAGTTCCAGTGTTTTCTAAATAATTAGTGCATCGCAGGATCGCCTGCCACCCCAAGTTTGTCGCCCACGTTAAGCATTGACGCAAACTTTTATAAAGGGGAGGCAGGGATAGTTAGACACACAATTCTGTGAAACAAATCTAACTTATTGGTTGTAATGTTTACTGATTAATGCAAATTCCAGGGTTGGCCTGCCCACCCTGCCACCCCAGGTTTGGTGCCTATTGATTAATCCGAATAACATATAGTCACAATAACCCCACCACCCATTAATAACATTTACCCCACCACCTAGAGAAGCGTTATGTTCCGCATCGTTACTCAACTCACCCAAGCGTATCGACTGGAGGTCATGTGCTTTGTCATGTGACCAGGAAACAGACTTGACCAAAAAGTTTCGAGATTTTTTCAAGAAATTTGATTTTAGTCTTGAAGACGAAGATTAGGTTTTGCCGACTTTTTATAAATTTTAACATTTCTGGTTTTTATCTTTTATCTATGATGTCACAATCGGGTTTTAAATCGAAGAATCAATCGATTTTTAAAAATAAATAGTTGTCATAGAAAATACGGTGGTTCATGTTTCGGCCTCTACTTTCATCCCAATTGATAGTCGATAAAGAATATTTACAGAATTATACAACTGTATGCTTGCGACTCTAAAATGGCGTTGTTAATTGTTTAAACACGAAAAACATGGAATTTAGGTGCTTACGGTATCCATCTTACCCCCACTACTACAATATAGTAGGGTGGGAGAAGATGGGACACCTTTTCATTTTCTCATTCTGTTTGCTAGTTAACAAGGAACATTCAAAGAAATATAAAACCGTGGACCGTTGTTATTCCCATAGACCGTTGTTATTCCCATAGACCGTTGTTAATTCTTGAAAATACGATCGGGATAATTTGGTGAATACTTGCTAAATGTGTCCCGTCTTACCCCACATTACCACAACTTATAAATCATTTTTAACTCTAACTGGTTGCGATACAAAGCCGTTTGAAATTTAATTAACAATAACCTTCCATGACGTCATGAATAAGTCATTGTGCCGAAAATATTGAAAAATTAAGTTTTTATAATTGTGACCTAATTATAACGTAACTATGACATCATAGCTTTGGTTTCCGTTTAAAAAACGATCTGGCAACACTGTAAGGTCGGGCAACACTGTAAAAGTAGATGGGGTATCATGTGTTGAGTTAGAATAACATTTACTTTGGTCCATTGTTCACAGGATGTTTCAACATAATACATTATCATTGTATTATATGGGCACAGGTGTATTGGACCGCCATTATTGAGGAGGATGTTACGTAGGGGTCAGAGGTCAACAACCCCCACAACTGTAGCCAGGTGCTGGAAAATATTTAGGAAATTATGTCGAAAAAGTTTGAAAGTTATTGTAAAGGTAGTTTTAGCGGGCAGGTTGTACAAGACGTTTAACACGCCGTTGTTTAAAGTGACAACTTCCAACTTTTATCTATGATTTTATTTGTCTTTCTAAATGCGATAACGGAGGCTAAATTAATTGAACAACGAGAAGAATCAGCAGCAAAACAATGTCGTTAAAACACGCTAGAAATACACTGTTGTTTCAAATGTTTCAAAAGAAATTTATGATTTCCACTTGAGAATTTAGTTCCGTGTTGTTGTGTATTCTCGCTTTAAGTGTTAGATAAAAATAGATAAATAAGTCCGGTTTTACTTTTATGCGGGTTTGGACTTTTTAAGATAAACGGTTTGTTCAACAGTACAGTCGTTAAACGCCAACGATAGAAGCGAAACATCTTTCGTTGAAATCAATATAAAGGTTTAACATTGAACTAGTTGATTCCAGGTTGACCATGTTTTGGCTATTATTAATATTAGGTGTATTGGTTCCATACGTTCAATCGTGCCCATCCCAATGTACGTGTTTAGCACAAGTTGTCAACTGCCAACATCAAAGTTTAAATTCACTGCCGTCAGATGGCGCCATACCCACCGACACGTTACAAATGACTTTGTCCGACAACGACTTCACAACTTTGACGACCGACATGTTTTCCACCTTCGCCGATCTACAGTGAGTTTATGTGACGTCATCACTAATGACGTCATATGTAAACAAAATATACAATTGTTCTATTTAAATAATGTAGAAGACTAAATCAAACCTTTTCATTCATCGCATCTTTTACGACTGTAATACTGTTGTTAACTTCCTTCTTTTCGTTGCTTATATTAAAATATATTAAATCAATTTATATTTACGCTACCGTGTTCACAACAAATATATAAACCGCGCATCAAATAAACACCATTATGACGTCACAGGAAGTTAACAATCGAGCGTTCCAACATAGCTACCATCGAAGCCGGTGCGTTCAACGGTCTTACCTCACTTACTGAGCTATCCCTGGCTTCCAATGCTATTACGTCACTACCTGATGACGTATTTGCATCGCTGACGTCACTACAAACGGTAAGTTTTACCGACTGTCGTTTAGTAGCTATGTCTTCTTTTTTTTCCCCTGTCGAAAAAGTTGTTGTTAATTTGATTGAAAAACATTATATTTTTATTGTTAAAATTATTATTGTAAATCGATATAAATTATTATATTATTTAGTTTTTATTTTCGTTCAGTTAAAACTCAGCGACAACTCGATGTCTACGATTGGTCGACGATTCTTCAGCGGTTTGACGTCATTGACCACTCTTGATGTCACAAACGCTGGTGTTGACGTCATAGAAGATAATTCGTTTAACGAACTATCTTCTCTTACGTCACTGGGTAAGTATTTTACGTCATATAATTGATGACGTCATAATGAAGTAATAATTACAGAGTTAGGAAGCAACAGTATGACGTCACTGGGCAGCGACACCTTCAAGGGTCTGACGTCACTTCCGACACTAAACGTCCAATTAAATTCCATCAGCTCGATGACGTCAGGAGTGTTCTCACCAATGACGAGCCTTCAAGTGGTACGTCATCACAATGTCGTATCATGACGTCATAACATATTTCTTACGTCACAGATCAACTTATCGGGAAACAATATAACAACAATCAACACTGGTGTGTTCAGCTCGCTCAACAATCTCGAACAAATCAATTTACAATCGAACCGGATATCCGGTTTGTCCGGAAGTATGTTTACGTCACTTCCTGCGCTCGAGGTAAGCACCTTATTAACTGTGTTGTCACAATTAGTACTGTGACGTTGCTACCAATTTAACTTCTGGTTATGACGTCATATTATACAGACAATGAACCTCCGCGGGAACGAAATATCTTCCGTTAATTCCGCTTTTTCCTCGGTCACCAACATCCGTAACCTGGATCTTTCCAAGAACGCTTTCACGAACATTCCATCAAGTGTTCTCATCACATTAGGAAACCTCAGAACGTTGGATTTCAGCGAGAACCAGATTGTGGAGATTGCGGCGTTCGCTTTCGCGGGGTTAGCGGTCAGTATTGTTGGTGCAGTGTGACATCATAAATGATGTTTGTTTTTCGTTTTAATTATAACTCGCTGTAAGTTTATTGTATGTTGGGTTTAGCGGTAAAGGTTGTTTTTACCTGTAACCCAACATGAGGCAGGCGAGGTTTATATTAACCCTTGGGTTACAACAACATAAGTCATGTTAATTATATTTATTCACAAAGTACTTGGTAACTTGTAAGATGGCACGAATTACCACCTGTGTGATAACGACTGTCGTTTTCCAGGCACGCGAGGATAAAGTTAGAGTGATTCATTATGTGTGTTGTTGTTCCCCAGAACTTGGAAACATTAAACTTCCGGAATAATTTACTTCCGTTGGCGGAAAACGGTGTATTTGGCGGAATGAGTAAATTAGTGACGGTGGATCTTTCGTTCAATCTTTTCACTGCAGTTCCAACCGACGCTTTCGATGGTATCGTGGGCGCCACTCAAGCTCAAGGTATGACCTCACTGTGGTGGGGACGTCATCATAAAGATGACGTCAGTGATATGTAATGATTGAATGTGCTTGCCATTTAAAATTATTTTAACGTCAGAAAACAATATGACTTCATAGTGATGTCATTTATTTCCAGAAATTCTACTAAACGACAACCAGATAGCGAACGTCGCCTCAAACGCTTTCGCGAGTTGCCAAAGCTTACGAACTCTTGACCTCCGACGTAATAACATGACGTCACTATCCGCTAACTCATTCACAAGCCTTCCACAAATGCGGGTAAGATGTTTTTTTGGGTGGTTTGTTTTTATGGGAGGGGTGATTGTTGTTATAACACGGGTGTTCTGTTTCACACACCTTGTGCCCGCTTACGAGTTACCACATATGTAACTTTGTGGGTGATTGTTTTTCTCAGTTTCTCTATATGGCTAAATTAAACAACCCATTAGTAACCACTGGGTTGCAACAATTGCACCCCAAACCCCAAACAACAACTTTTCCCACAGACGATATATTTATCCGACAACCTGATAACGGCCCTCCCCTCTTCCGCCTTCACCTCCATGCAACGACTTGAGGTCATCCATTTACAACGAAACCAGATCCAACTCGTTCAAACCGGTTCTTTCCAAGATTTGTTGGAGATGACGTCATTAGACCTTAGCAATCACGTCATCACCGACGTAGAAGACGGCGCATTCTCGAATCTTCCATTGTTGACGTCACTATTGCTCAACAATAACCAACTTCCGGTCGTTCCGAAAGCCGCGCTTACCGTTCTCACATCGGTTCAAACGTTGGACATGGAAAACAACCTTATCACCGCATTGAACGATGTGAAAATGTTCGGTAATATGACGTCATTAACCACGTTGAAGTTACGTCATAATGAAATAGCAACAATGGCGGTCGATTGTCTTGAAGGTCTAACTTCACTCATCAGTGTTGACCTCGGGTTTAATAAATTGACTGGCATCACTGGGACGATTGCGTCATCACTGACGTCACTCACTACTGTAAACTTTGAAAGCAATCTGATGACGTCCATTGCTACGTCATCCTTCACTGGAATGACGTCACTTCAATCCCTTGACCTTTCGTTGAACTCGTTGCCATCGTTACCAGAGGGTTTGCTTGATGACGCACAGTCGTCATTGACGTAAGTTTTTTATTGTTACATAAAAATTGCAGTTTTGACGAATTATTTTTAGAAAGTTTTTGTTATTGTTTTCGCTGTCATTTTTCAGGAGTTTAAAATTGACCGGAAATCCCCTAAGTTGCGACTGCGACCTCAAGTGGTTGCAAACCGACTTCCAATCCTCCGCTAGTGGGGGTGTGTGTGCCGCCCCACCAACCGAGGTTGATAATACATTGGGGACTGGGGGAACTTGGATCCCACCCGTGTCTTGTGTTGAGGAAACTACAACTGCTGACGTCACTACTCCTGACGTCACGACTGCTGACGTCACGACCGATGACGTCACAACAGAAGCTCCGGAGCCCGAAACTACCCCAGGTAGGATAGTTTGATCTCCGCTATACAATGCATGTGAACCCACGGCCTATTAGAGATATCTCTAGTATCTCTAGTAGGCCGTGGTGAACCTTTATAACAGACTATGAATAAAATGCAACCGTAAATATGTCTGTTGTTCTAAGTGTAAAAATAATTTATTCATAATTAAAGTTTATGTGTTCTTACTTAATCGCTGAAATTACTGTAGTTTTTATTTCCCCTATCTCAGTTGGGGTGATTCCCCTCACCATCGTCACAATCCCCTCCCCAGTTGAGGTCGATGTTGGTGACGTCATCAACATGACGTGTGTCGTCATAGGAACCCTCACACCTACTATCACGTGGGCTGATCCGGCCGGTAACGTCATAACTAACGGAGGACACTACGTCACGAACTCAGTTACAGGTGACGTCACAATATTGATTCGTAATGATCTTTATTGCGTAACTTTGTTCCTTATATGACGTAACAGGCGACCTACGTATCACGGGTGTGACGTCAAACATGGCGGGAAGTTACTTCTGCAATGCTGACAATGCAGCTGGTGACAAACAATCGATACAAATTGACGTCACAGTCAGGTTCCCACCTTCCATAGTGACGTCACAACCAGCCATTGTAACCGCGGGGCCAGCTGCGACGATTCACTGTGACGTCAACGCGTATCCCTTGGCAACGATCACGTGGTCCGTTCCCACCACCACCGTCATAATGGGTAACAGGTATGACGTCACATATCACACTAATGACATCATCATGACGTAACACTTCCATCACAGCACTGGTAGTTTGATAGTAACATCGGGCGGCACCTTACACATGGCTGGCCGTGATAGCGACGATACGGGTGTATATACATGTACAGCCAACAACGTTATGGGGGAAGATCGTAAATCTACTTTCATATTCTTCTATAATCAAACGTCGGTACGTATGCATTTCATTACCTTGATCACGTCACTTAGACGATTTTACGTCATATTGATGACGTCACTTTGACGTTTTTCAGAGTTACGCAACAGCGACACACAGCGGCGTGGTTGGCGACCCAGTCATTATGACGTGTGGCGGGTTAACAATGGCATCTGACGTCGCGTTTTCGTGGCGACTTCCTTCCGGTCACGTGATCCTAACCTCCCCCAACCTACCTGGGACCGCTTACATCTCATTGGCTGACAACGTCCGTTACCATGGCGATGGAAGTGCGCTGACGTCAGAGATCGAATCCAAGTTCACCCTCAACAAAGCAACAGGCGCTTTGGGGATAAATAGCCTCTCGATGACGTCATCAGCTAGTGACGTCATCACGACGCAACTGGGGACGTACACGTGTCAAACTTTGAGGGGTGTGTTTAATAATTTAGTGATTGATTCTAGGGTTTCTACGACGAGTACTATATCAACTACCACTGTTACTGCCACCGTGACGTCATTAATACCTCAATTGTATGAATTCTCGCTGACCGGGATATCTATTTATTACGTCGTATTGGGTAGCATTCTACTTTTCTTGTTACTTTTGTTTATAATATTCTTCGTGAAACGTCATCAGCATAGAGATCAGTATCAACGCAAGGTTTTAACACCAGAGTAATTTATATTGTTTCTATTTTGATGACGTATCGTTTGCCTTCGATTAATGATGTTCCATTGTGACGTGGCGTTTGCGCGATTTGTAAATAAATTTTAAGAAATTTAAAAGCTAAAAAAGTTTTTGTAAGCAGAAGTTTTTCATCCGCTAGACGACGCTAGTGGTGAATACATAATGTAGCATGACTTGCATATTTGACGTCATGAGTGAAATGATGAGTCATTGTTATGATGACTTGCAAGTTGGGCGGAGGCGATCAGGATGTTGGGTGCAAACGACCACGGGAAGTTGTATTAATGCCACGCGTGTGAAAGTGATTAACAAGATATATTTTATTATCTCTTCGAATGCGATAGCGAAGATCAAATTAATAAATATTAAAGCTAATATTAAAACTTAATATTGCGAAGAAAAAGGAATTAAAAGCGAAACAACAGCCGTTACAGCGCGCTAAGGATAAAATATTACATTTGGTTAAAAATCGTGGCAGTTAAACCTTATTTTTAAAACGCAGTTGTCACGCCAGGAGTTGGTAATAACGTGCGCTGAAAAGTTTTATAAAGTTGTGTTTGTGTCGTTTGCCGCAGACGGCTGGGACGTGACGTTTAGTCTGCGTTTTACTTTATGTAAAGGTGTTATGGAGATGCCTATTACCGATGTTGCAGTTTATGTGATAAATGCTATAATGTATGTGTTGCATTATGTGTTAGGTTTTAATTACTGTCGTTTTGCTGCTAATTCTCTTCGTTGTTTTAATTGATCTTGCTATTGTATTCGAAGATTACATTTGTTATATTTTTGTTGCAGGATATCTGTAGTTCAAACTGATCTGCAAACTTTAATCATGGGACGCACCAAGAGTGACAATCAACTAAAGGAATATGCCGAGAAAAATAAGGTTAAGAAAGTTCAATTACTTTGTTTGTTTAAATAAATTATCGTGCTATTATTTTTTGAAATAAAGATATTTATTATATTTAGTGAAAGTGAATAGTTTCTAACATAACTTTTTAAAATATTGCTTTTTTTGTAACGTTATAAAGAATTCCTAATTCTAAAACAAATATTTAAATATATTGTTAACAGGACAAGACGGTCCTCATGACGGGCACCGGGGCCCCCATCGAGGATAAACTGAATGTGTTGACGGTTGGTGAAAGGGGACCGCTGTTAATGCAGGTTGGCTGTGTTGTATACTATGTCTATGACAATATTATGACATCACTAATCACTATGACATCACACATTATATGGCAATATTATGACATCACTATGACATCACAAATGATAGTATCACACATTATTTATGACATCTCATAATGTGTGACATCACTATTATGACATCACCGATTATGACATCACAGGACTTCACGTTCACCGACGAAATGGCTCACTTCAACCGGGAACGAATTCCAGAACGAGTTGTTCACGCTAAGGGAGGAGGTTTGTGGTTGTGTGCCAATATATTTGTTTAAATGTGATTGGTTTGTTGTGTGAACGTTTGTATAAACTTTATGCGACCGATATTTTTCCAAATCATCATTCCTCCCCCGTAAAACTATAACAATCCCAAATAAATTTAAACCCCCCCAGGTGCCAAGGGATACTTGGAGATCACCCATGATATCAGCAACTTCTGCAAAGCCGACATATTCAGTAGTATCGGAAAGCGGACTCCGCTCGCTGTGAGGTTTTCAACAGTTGGTAAGTTTGTTTGTAGATTAAACAAACCTCATGAAAGCGCGAGGCACATAATGGCCGGGGTAATAATTAAACCAAACCTAGATCATAATACATCGCTATGCTGCATGTTGGGAACATTTGTATGGTTAGACCCGTGTTCTTACCCATATAGAATATCACAGGCAACTTCATGAATTTTTCATCAAACCAATATCACGAAGTTAGTTTGTAAACTTTGCGATATAACAAACGTTATAACTCTTATGCATTATAATAAAGTGTATGTCCGGTGCTCTGCTCAGTGTAAGACCTCACCCATATAGAATGGAACACTGTGTGGTTTGGGTAACATGCCAATTTTCATGGCATAAAATATACAATGTTGGGGCGATGAGCCTCAATATACAATAAACAACCCCCCCCCCCACAGGTGGTGAAAGTGGGAGCGCCGATTCAGCTCGCGATCCTCGTGGGTTCGCCATCAAGTTTTACACAGAGGAAGGAATATGGGACCTTGTGGGAAACAACACCCCTATCTTCTTTATTAGGGATCCTATCTTTGTGAGTTTTAATCATAGGTGGTTGGGGTTGGGAGTGTATGAGGCGTCATAGGTTTTAGTACTGCAGTTAATATTTGCTTTTTTGAGGGATTATTTAGTTTTTTAATCATGGCCGTAACAGTAGGGCTGTCTATAAGAAATATACCCTGGGGTGATTTGAACATCCATGGCATGTTGTGTTTATACAAAGCTGGTTCTGCAAATCCTGATAAATAAAACTCTGGTAACAAATATTGTTAATTAAAATTACATCGATAGTGCAACAATAAAGTTCAAACCACCAGTTGAACCAACCATACATAATTTATCCGATGAAACTTCCTTCCATATTAACTGGAAGCCACCATCCCTCCATTGTTCCTGGTCGTTATTATTCTGATTAATTCCACTTGGTGTGATAATATGTTATTTCTATTTTGCACAACAATAGTAATATATGACATCCGGTGAAAATCTTTCTATATTTCCGTGTAAGAGGAATCACTTTGCTAATTATTGCGATGTTAAATTTACCGCGGATATTCAGTGTAAAAGTTAGCCCGCAGTAATATTGGATTGTTGTGCATAAGGGTCACGGTTGCTCATAAGGGTATTTAATTGAACCGGGGAGTAATTAAATTCCTCCCATCCAGTTTCCTTCATTCATCCACACCCAGAAGCGAAACCCGCAAACTCATCTTAAAGACCCGGACATGTTTTGGGATTTCATCTCCTTGCGACCCGAGACCACACACCAGGTATCTCACATCCTTGTGATGTAACAATGCCCATTATTGCCTAACTATGTATCTACCTGCTGTTAAACTTTTATGACATCATAAATTTATTGGTTTAAAGAAGTTACATTCATTCTTAAGTATGTTGGTAGTCTGGGTTGTTCGTATAATGTTGCATATTGGGCCGACTCTTGCTTAAATTGATCCCAACCATATCCAATACCCCCCCCCCCCCCTATATTCGATAGCGAAGAACAAAATAGATAGTAGCGAGCATGAGGTGTATGTAACAGAACACCCATGTTATAACGACCATCACCCCTGTAGAGTACATACCCCCCAATTTAAACAACCCCCCAATAACCCCCTCCCCCACCAGGTAAGCTTCTTGTTCAGCGACCGCGGCATCCCCGATGGTTGGCGTCACATGAACGGGTACGGAAGTCACACCTTCAAACTCGTCAACGCTGATGGGGAGCCTGTGTATTGCAAGTTCCATTTCAAGGTTAGTTGGAATAATAAGCGTTGTTTTAGCAAAGATTGGTTTGGTAATCCACTTACATTACAAACAGATAATTGGTTGCAATATTTCAATTACATTTTATCAATTTAATTATGACATCAACAATTGGGCGCTTTAAGATGAGTATATACATTGTTGGGGTATTGGGACAACTCTGGTCTAAATCCCAGGTCCCATGGCGTGCCTCACTGTAGGATCTCACCCATATAGAATAGAATGTGCATATACAATGTTGGGGTAATGGGCCAACTCTGGCCTAAATCCCAGGTCCCATGGCGTGACTCACTGTAGGATCTCACCCATATAGAATAGAATGTGCATATACAATGTTGGGGTAATGGGCCAACTCTGGTCTAAATCCCGGGTCCCATGGCGTGCCTCGCTGTAGGATCTCACCCATATAGAATAGAATGTGCATATACAATGTTGGGGTAATGGGCCAACTCTGGTCTAAATCCCGGGTCCCATGGCGTGCCTCGCTGTAGGATCTCACCCATATAGAATAGAATGTGCATATACAATGTTGGGGTAATGGCCAACTCTGACCTAAATCCCAGGTCCCATGGCGTGCCTCACTGTAGGATCTCACCCTTATAGAGTAGAATGTGCATATACAATGTTGGGGTAATGGGTCAACTCTGGTCTAAATCCCAGGTCCCATGGTGTGCCTCACTGTAGGACCTCACCCATATAACAACCATAATCCTACATATGATCTCCCCCACAGACAGATCAAGGCATTAAGAACCTGACGGCCGATGAAGCTGATACATTGGCTGCCACTGACCCAGATCATGCAATACGAGATTTATACAACGCCATCGCTGACGGTAACAACCCAAGTTGGACCATGTACATACAAGTGAGTAAGTTTGTATTGTAGAAGATGAATCTGTTTGCATATGTTGTGGTTATTACTCTATATATGAACGCAGAAGTCGAATCAAACTTTTATTTAACATTTTTACTGCTAGCGTTTTGTGCCAGTTCCGTTCTTTTCGTTGTTTTAATTGATCTGATCTTCGTTATCGTATTTAAAGAAATCAAAAGCATTAGGTTTATGTTTTATCACATAATTTATTCTAATTTTTTTTAATTTTAATACAATAACAAAAATCAAATTAATCAAAACAACGAAGAGAAAGGAATTAGGATCAAAACAACAGTCGTTAAAACACGCCATGCTTAAAATAAACGAAAAAGCATTTGGTTAAAAACGTGGCTGTTAAACCTTACAGTGGGTTGCAAATGTTTAAATAAAATAAATTAAAACTTCTACTGTTATGACATCACAATCTGTTTGAATTGAAAGCACTTGGCAATAACAACACTAAAAGTGCTGGCTCATTGTGATGTCATAGGGGTTTATTTATAACATCATAATGACTTTGTACTGTGCAGTAGATTGGGGTAAGATGGTACAGTAGATTGGGGTAAGATGGAACACCTTTTTTTTGGCATCCTATTTAACTGTCAACAAAGCATATTTACAGAGATATACATATCGCAACTGTATTGTCAAAACACACTTATTTCGATATAATGTGCTAACAGTATTCCATCTTACCCCACAGTAATATAGTCACATAATGACTTATTTGTGCAGTTTATTTGTTTCTGCAAACTTCGTAAAAGTTAAAATACTTGTGATTGTTTGCAGGTGATGACTTACCAACAAGCCACCACACACAAATGGAATCCCTTCGACCTTACCAAGGTGCAGTGTTGCCAGATTTAATGTTTCCAGTGTTTCCCATAAACTAATATTAAAAAAATGCGATTTAAAAAAAAAATTATTTTTATTGTTTAATTTTTTGTTGTGCAACACAATATATCACGTGGTTTACGCATGGTTGCTCGCGGTGACCGAACTTAACCCCGACATGCAGGATTATGACGTCCTAATGCATGCGCGTGATGTTGTTTGTCACGTATAAATGTTTGTTGGTTTCGGTAATCGCGTTTTGCACGATTATCCCAAGAACATGAGGCGGGGGAAACGTAGACGCTATGTCATTGTGACGTCATGGTTCATTATTCTAATAATTGTCGTACTTTGCCATGCAAGGATAAATAAGCTACATACGTGGTAACTTGTAAGCGGGCACGAGGTGTATGAGACAGAACACCTGTGTTATAACAACTGTCGTTGCCCCGCCATGTGAGGATAAATAAGTTACATACGTGGTAACATGTAAGCGGGCACGAGGTGTATGAAACAGAACACCCGTGTTATAACGACTGTCGTTGCCCCGCCATGCGAGGATAAATAAGCTACATACGTGGTAACTTGTAAGCGGGCACGAGGTGTATGAGACAGAACACCTGTGTTATAACAACTGTCGTTGCCCCGCCATGTGAGGATAAATAAGTTACATACGTGGTAACATGTAAGCGGGCACGAGGTGTATGAGACAGAACACCCGTGTTATAACAACTGTCGTTGCCCCGCCATGTGAGGATGAACAAGTTACATACGTGGAACTTGTAAGCGAGCATGAGGTGTATGATACAGAACAACCGTGTTATAACAACTGTCGTTGCCCCGCCATGTGAGGATGAACAAGTTACATCATTTATAGAATATATTACAACCTCCCCGCAGACATGGCCACAAGGGGAATTCCCGCTCATCCAAGTCGGCAAGATGGTTTTGAACGAAAATCCTTCCAACTATTTCGCTGAAGTTGAACAGATAGCGTTCTCACCTTCACACATGGTACCAGGGATCGAAGCCAGCCCCGATAAGATGCTGCAGGTATTGTAGCTTAACTATTAATATTGTGTATCGGTTCTACAGTGAGGCACGCCATGGGACCTGGGGTTTAGACCAGAGTTGGCCCATTACTAAAAACTCCAGGTTGGTACCCCATAATCGACCTCACCCGACGTAGAAGTTGTTTAACTCTTTTGACGTCATAGATGATTATAACTTCTAAGAAATGTTGTTTGTGACCGCGGGCGTCCATTGTTCGAATAATATGTAAATTATTTTATGAGCGTCCTGTCCTGTGGGCTAAATTAACGCTCGCATAATAACCAGAATATATAGGTTCATGGCTTCATGCTGCTACCATTGTGGGCGTTTATTTCCTTGGACATTCAACGGCAATTACTCCAACCCATTGCTCACTAATGGGTTGTGCAAATAGTCAGCCATTCATAAAACAATTACCCACAAAGTTACACACATGGTAACTTGTAAGCGGGCACGAGGTGTATAAAACAGAACACCCGTGTTATAACGACTGTCGTTGCCCAGCCATGCAAGGATAAACAAGTTACACACGTTACAGGGTCGCTTGTTCTCGTACCCCGACACCCATCGTCATCGCCTCGGTAGCAATTACCTGCAGATCCCAATCAACTGCCCGTTCAATGTTCGTGGGGGGAAGGTGAACAATTACCAACGGGATGGCCCGCAATGCGTTACTGACAACTCAAGTAAGTATATATAAGTATTTAGGATGTGGGGTTTATGCCAAAGCTGCTCCGACGACTACTTCTGTGCGTGCGAAGAAACGTGCTGCATGTATCACTGTCCGGCGTATTTTTAATAGTTTTAAATGTATTGTAAATTTATCCTCGCATGGCGGGCAAACGTGTTGTGTTTCATACACCTCATGTCATTTATCACGTATGTAACTTTGTGTGCCACCACACACTTCATCCCAACCTATATATGTAGAGGGCGCACCAAACTATTACCCGAACAGTTTCAACGGACCGCTAGACGGCGCCCACACGTGCCCAGCTTCTCGTAAACAAACATCGCTTCACGTTGACAGACAACCAGCTTCTGACGTCAAGAAATACAACTCAGCTGATGACGATAACTTTACACAGGTGATTGTTACGTCATTATGTTTATGTTTGTTACGTCATTATGTTTAGTTATGACGACATAGTGAAACATTAAAGGGCCTAAACACACCCCAAATGTACTTCGCTTTAATCGATAGAGTGTGTTTTTCTAATTCCAACGACACCTTACTTGTTTTAATCGGTTCTGTATAACCAAAGATATTCCAGCTCAAACACCGTGAAATTCAAAAAACTGATTTGAAAGTTGCGTGGCGAAAAAAATTGAGAAGTGTACTACCCACGTGACAAACACGTAACAAAATTGTTGAAGCGTGGCCGCTCTCATTCAGAAAGGCGAGAGGCAGTGTTTTCAGCGAAAAACGAGAGAACAAAAAAAAAACGCAAAAAAGCACAAAAAAAAACGCAGGTTTCGCTTTTACGAATGAATCAGTCACGTGACTAGTATGTTCCTACGTCACAATCACGGAGCTCGTAGTAAAAAAAAGATAGCGCTAGAGATCACTGTTTGAGGACGAATATCTCCGCCTATACTGGACCAATTTTAATAAGCAAAGTATTTTTGGAATCAATAAAACGGTCGCTTTATGAATTTACCATAAAAAATAAAAGTGACGTGGGGTGTGTTTAGGCCCTTTAACTCTATTGTTCGTTGACAATCAACTTTCCGCGGTATCGTTTCTTCGAACGCGTGTTTGCTTAATTTTTAACAACTTGACTTATTGTTTTATTTATTTTTTTAAAAACGGCGGCAAAGATCAAATTATTTAAAAAACAAGGAATTAGCGGCAAAATAACAGTCGTTTAAAACACGCTACGGTTAAAAAGTATGTAGGCGTGCTTCGAAATATAGATTGCGACGCAGCGATTCCCGTACATGTGCTGTTTGCTGTTGCATATTGGAGATTTCATTAGAATATATTCCAGAGGGACACAATTAGAACAAATATATAACATTTTTTGTAACGGTGACAACGTATTTCTATAAGGCCCACGTTTACACCGTTGTAATTATGTTATGAAAAAAACTGTTTTAATAAATTACGTCATGGTTTAATTACGTCATCATCCTATACGTCATCGCAGGTTGGAACATTCTGGCGTAAAGTGTTGAACGAAGCCGAACGCAAGAGATTGGCGGAAAACATCGGAAATCATATGAAGGCCGCCCAACCGTTCCTACAAAAGCGTGCGGTATGTAGCGACGTCTAGCGGATGGACTTTTTAACTTTGTTTAACGTCGTTGTTTCTACAGATCGCCAACTTTGCGGCGGCAGATCCTGAATTCGGAGCCATGATTCAAGCTGTCATCGATAAAGCCGCTGCTAAAATGTAAATGTCGTCATCATTTTATGACGTCTTCAATATAATTACGTCATCATTTTAAAAACGTCATCAGAAATAATTTTATCAAAGTTTGACCAAAGTTGCCTTAAATAATCAGTTGTAAAATAAGTTAATTTCATTCCTTTGGGACCATGGTCACATTGAGCACTTAGCTTACCAACTTATGCAGGAAACTACATTGGTTTATCATTGTGTATATTTAACATGAGATGTAATCAGATCATTTAGCTTGTGTATGTTTGAACTAATGTTGTGTTGCTTCATCTAATAATTGCAATAAATGTAAATAACTGAGTAGGAGTTATGTTGGCTTGGCCAGCGACAAATAAAGCTTTCATGTATTGGAAGTAGGGTTCGGGTGTCGGGTGAACTGGTCACCAATTGTCAGTTTTTGCCAGATTTGAAAGAATAAAGTGTCTGTGACGAAGTGAACGGAATTAAAGCCAAGCCTTTCTGAGATTTAATATCATGTAGGTGCACTAGGTTGGGGTAAGATGGGAAATGTAGGTTGGGGTAAGATGGGAAATGTGGGTTGGGGTAAGATGGAAAATGTGGGTTGGGGTAAGATGAGACGTGTACGGAGGGTTAATATGGGACGTGCAGGGTGGGGTAAGATGGGACGTGTAGGGTGGGGTAAGATAGGACACAAAGGAAATAAAGGTATTAGGTGTGCGGATACACCATGTGTGTCTGGTGTATAAGAAGACACCCATGTTATAACTCGACAGTGAGCATGAGGTGTATGGATACACCATGTGTGTCGGGTGTATAAGAAGACACCCATGTTATAACTCGACAGTGAGCATGAGGTGTATGAATACACCATGTGTGTCTGGTGTATAAGAAGACACCCATGTTATAACTTGACAGTGAGCATAAGGTGTATGAATACACCATGTGTGTCTGGTGTATAAGAAGACACCTATGTTATAACTCGACAGTGAGCATGAGGTGTATGAATACACCATGTGTGTCTGGTGTATAAGAAGACACTCATGTTATAACTTGACAGTGAGCATGAGGTGTATGAATACACCATGTGTGTCTGGTGTATAAGAAGACACCTATGTTATAACTCGACAGTGAGCATGAGGTGTATAAATACACCATGTGTGTCTGGTGTATAAGAAGACACCCATGTTATAACTTGACAGTGAGCATTAGGTGTATGAATACACCATGTGTGTCTGGTGTATAAGAAGACACCCATGTTATAACTCGACAGTGTGCATGAGGTGTATGAATACACCATGTGTGTCTAGTGTATAAGAAGACACTTATGTTATAACTCGACAGTGAGCATTAGGTGTATGAATACACCATGTGTGTCTGGTGTATAAGAAGACACCCATGTTATAACTCGACAGTGAGCATGAGTTGTATGAATACACCATGTGTGTCTGGTGTATAAGAAGACACCCATGTTATAACCTGACAGTGAGCATGAGGTGCATAATTCAAAATATTGTAATAAGTTTTAATATGTGTTAGATATCTAGGTAAATACTTGATATCATCCCGTTTAGCAACCGTACAAAGTTGTTCGAGAATAAAGTTAGACAAACGTAAATTACCAAAGTTGTTTCACGACGGGAACAATGCGCATTGGGCATGTTGCATGTTTGGAACAGACAAGAAGTTTCTAATTAACTAAAATGAGGAAACTAAGATGTTTAAACATGGTCGTTAAGGAGTAGCGCGTAAAGTTCCCTTAAAATTTTAGAAACTAAAAATTCGAAAATACTTTGTTCGGTTGGTGACGTCATAATTGCGGTGTGTTTATTTTCGTAAAAAATATTTTCTTGTTTCTTTTTATTAAGCAGGGTATGTGGATAGTTGTTTATTGTGTAAGCACTTGTTGCCCCTTAGTTGTCAGTTATACGGGGAAGCTCTTTATTTATAATTGGCAAGTTGAACATTGGACTGAGTTGAGTTGTAATTATGTTTTAATCGTAAGCGTGTTTTAACGACTGTTGTTTTGTCGTCATCGTTATTATTTCTTGACCTTTGCTACCGTAATTAAAGAGACAATTGAAAGTTATTATTGTTAAAGATTGTAAACAAGCGAAAGTGCAGGCGTTTTTTGTTGAGTTGCCGAAATGGGTAAAATATGGTCAGCACTTTATGAACTAATGATGTCGTTTAGGCCAAATATATGTTCACATTGGACTTAATTTTACGTATTTGTGTAGACCTAAAATAAAGATTTGTTAATTTTGTTCCAGATGTAAAAATGTCTTCCAATGCATCAGTGGCATCATCTGTTCATAGAAATAACATATTAGGCCCCGAGGAAACAGATTTATGGGAGTTGTGTTACTATGGGGGATTAACCGTCGACCCACAGGTGTTTAAGATCCTACTTGACCTTCTACACATGGACATTCACCCCAAAGCTGTGTTAGAAGTCTTGAAGGAAGTAACTTCTCACTCGAAATATTCAAAACCTGCGGCAAAAGATCCGAAAATAATACCAGAAAAAAATTCAGACGAAAAATTAAATTCTGTTGAAAAGAAATCGAAACCGAACGTGGAAGTTTTGAAATCGCAACCAAAGCCAAGAGTGACATCTAGTGGTGAAAGTAAGAATGTTAAAAAAGTTTCATCGAAAGTTGGGGCAAGGTCGAGCGCATCAGAGCAAAGAACGAAGAAAAAATGATTTTGTGAAATTTATTTGTTTTAATGCTTCCATTGTACGTTTGTTTCATGGAATTGTGAAAGAAAATGCCCGCTGCAATCAGGATGTTTTGGTCGTCTTACACAATGCCTTATTTTCACTATACCTACATTTGTTTGTAATGTTTTCTTGTGCTTCCATTTCTTACAACATGGAATCGAAAATGTGCGCAACGAGTATTGAAACTGGTAATTAGTTCGATCCATTTTCACAATGCCTTCTATTTGCCACTGTTATAATTTTATAGATGGTGATATTGCCACCTGGTGTTTATAAAATTCATACGAATAAAGGAATCTTGTTTTTGTAATATAAATATTTTGTACGGTATTTCCAGAATCGTAGGTTTAATAAACAATGAGTGAAAACCTGTCGACCATACATGCCGTTCCAGCAAGTTCTGTGCGTTTGACCACGACCAAGTCAACAATCACTAAGAAGAATGCAAAGAAGGGGGTTTGTGATGTCATAATTTGGATAACTTTGTTTTGAAATATATAATTTTGAAAAAAATAAATAAATTAAACAATGTTTAATAAATAACAAAACTATATATATTACTAAATATTACTTTAAAAAGGTTTCAAAATAAAAAAAGTAATCATATATATTATATATATATATTATGTTTTAAAATAACTTCTGTTGTTTCACAGCTAGGAGCGAAGAAAAGTGGTCTTGGTGCTCATAAAGTAACCAAAGCCGATTTTGAAAAACTAGAGAAAACGGCCGAGATTCTGGATAGTTCGAAATCTAAAGTTGAAAATAATGAATCGATGAATGAACCAGTTAGGTGGGTGGGGGTGGTTATTTATGGGTTTTCTAAACAACATGGGTAACTACGCACCGAGTCCGGTTTTAACTAACGCTGCTGCCACCACATTGGGAGCAACTAAACGTCATAATAAATGCTTGCCTCCAGTGGCGCAACCAGCGCGTTCAAAAGGAGGCTGTCATATTTACGTCCAGTCAACGTTTATCTATGACGCGATAAAACTCCCTTTAATGGTTGTGCACACTAATATATATCCTATTTTACGCGGTAAATTAAAAACACTACATTATTAAAAAGATGTATCTAAATTAGTATAAACTGATGAAACATTGGTGCAAGTTTTACGCATGTGCATCGTGGATAATGTAACGATTATTTACATCAGAATAAACCTTTGAAAAACCATTACGATTGTTACGTCACAAACGAGATTATTGGTAAACAATCGTGTTTTATTTGCTCCCATACGATATGTAGTTTTTGTATAATTTCGGTTTCTGATGATTAGTTTAAATAGTGGTTCCGAAACTATGGTACGCGAAGGCCTCCCAGGTGGTACGCGAGTACCTTATTAAGTTCAAACCAAACGATCGCAAATGATCTTTTAGTGATTGTCGTGAGCATTATTTTAATTCACATAAATTACGTAGAGCGTGACATTTCATGCTATATTCCCTACACCGGTGTTCCTAACTTTTTAAAATTAGGCGTTGCTTTATGCGTGTACAAAGTATTTTTGCAAACCTATCTTTACTTATGCTCATTCGTGAAAAGGCAAATATCCAACCTGTTTTCAAGCACATGCAGGTTAAATAATCAAGGGGACAATTGCTATTATGACGCAGATAATCAACGTGTGAATTGCTATTATGTCGTAATCAATTACCAGGTCAAACAATCGTTATTATGACGCGATGAATCCACGTGTGAATCCCTACTGTTTCGTAATAATTATGCTGCTTGGCTGAGGAAAACATCGTAAATATACAGCAGTGCTACTTATGGAACCTATTTATGTTGTTTATTCCACCCTGTTACCCTGTTTAATTGGCAAATTACAATTAATGGGGTGGTTTGAGAACGCTGCATGAACCAAAAATATATATACGCGAGTAGATAAAGTTTGGAAACCACTGGTTTAAATGCAGATAAACCGCGATTAAGTGAATTTTAATTGGTGCAAATATAAAAGCAAGTAGCGACGGTATCAGTAAATTGGAGCCAACAGAAATCGTAATATATCGACATATCGTCCTGGCCGAGCTTGGACAGAAGCCAAAAAAAGTCGTTCGTTGTCACCGCAAGAGAACCAGAGTTTCATTACGTCACTTGTCACGAGAATAAATTCACAACGATTGCTTCGTTTGTTAGGTGTTGAATGTATGCTACCGCATGCGTCTTCCTTTATTTCCTAGGCCGTCGCAGAGCGTAAAAATATGACGCTCATACACGATGTTTCGATGTCGTGGTTGGTTGGGACGTGGGCACATTCCTCCAGATTGTTTTATTATGAAACGTCATAATTAATAGTTACGTTACAATAGGACAAGTGACGTAACAATTGAACGAAAAATTGTTTCAATTCCAAGCGAATGAATGTAATATTGAATGCAACGCGTGTGTGTGCGTCTAAGCACTTTCTGGCTGCGTGCGTGTCTGCGGAAAAGGGGGCTGTCATGACAGCAAAACAGCCACCCTGGTTGCGCCCCTGCTTGCCTCATAAGTGAAGAATACCGAGTTTAATACTGATAGATACCTTGTGTCCTTAAGCAAGACACTTAACAGCAATTGCTCCATCTCAGTGATCACTAATAAGTTGTTTTCCACCACAGCAAGGAATCGTTACGATTGGCGTACCGCGACATTGAAACGAAGGAGAAACAGAACGATGCTCGTATAAGTCAAATGGATGGGAAGCGGAAGGAACAAGCGGAGAGGCTGGGGATGGGAATGGGGAGGACCGGGTGGGTTGATGGGGTGTATTCTATTCTGTATGGGTGAGGTCCGTATGGACCTGGGATTTAGGCCAGATTTGTCCCATTACCCCAACACCCTTGTACGTTCGGAAGTGACGTGCTAGCGATAGTAAGTTCTTTATTCATGTTCCGACTCGAGTGCGCAACTCCCCATTCTTGACCTACAGGACTCCATCATCGGATCTGCGAACTCGTCAAAAAGGGGGTGTAGTGGGGGCAGGGTGGGTTAGTAGGGGTAAGGTGAGTTTAAAGGGGGTTAGAGTTGGAGGGGCGCACGGTGGGTTAGTAGTGGTGGGGTGGTATGATTAGGATTCCGGGTTAGGCTCCCAGATTTATGCCAGCTTGGGGGATTATGCAAACACCCTGCTTTAGGATCGATTTGCTTTATGTTTACGATTACTAACTCTAATTTATTCTTAATATTTGTAACATTTTTCAATAATCTCTGTTTAATTTGATACTAAACTTTTTTACCAAACTTAACCATTCGTTGGATTCAAAAATAATAAAATAATACGTATATACATTAAATATATCTTCATTCCCACTCAACTAACCCCTCCCCCCCACAGCGGTGTTTCACATTCCTTGAACATGATGACGATCGACCAAACCAACCCGACCACCAAACCTGCCAGGAGAGGGCGCTATGAGGACAACAACGACACTTTTTACGACGCATTTTTTTCCTCCCCAAAGTAATAAAAGTCCCCCACATGATGCAGTTTAATATTATCTGTTTGTTATTCTGTCTAAATTATTAAATTTGTTTTTATCGTTTTGTTTCAAATTTTGAATATTTTTCTACAAAATGTTCCAATTTACGAAATACCTTGTGTCACCAACAACACCCAATTTGGTGCAAAACAAAATTAACTTCCTACAAAACATCCCGAACCACCATGTGTGTCCTATATAACATCCCTCGTACCAAATCCATGGTATTTATAAAACCACAAAATTGTAAGATCAACAATTTTATATTTAATAATACAAATAGTTAGACACCTTTTTGTTTTTGGTTTATTACTTAAACTGCAATTGGACCCCCACATCAACCCATGCACCCCCACATCAACCCATGCACCCCCACATCAACCCATGCACCCCCACATCAACCCATGCACCCCCACATCAACCCATGCACCCCCACATCAACCCATGTACCCCCACATCAACCCATGTACCCCCACATCAACCCATGCACCCCCACATCAACCCATGCACCCCCACATCAACCCATGCACCCCCACATCAACCCATGCACCCCCACATTAACCCATGCACCCCCACATCAACCCATGTACCCCCACATCAACCCATGTACCCCCACATCAACCCATGCACCCCCACATCAACCCATGCACCCCCACATCAACCCATGCACCCCCACATCAACCCATGCACCCCCACATCAACCCATGCACCCCCACATCAACCCATGTACCCCCACATCAACCCATGTACCCCCACATCAACCCATGCACCCCCACATCAACCCATGCACCCCCACATCAACCCATGCACCCCCACATCAACCCATGCACCCCCACATCAACCCATGCACCCCCACATCAACCCATGTACCCCCACATCAACCCATGTACCCCCACATCAACCCATGCACCCCCACATCAACCCATGCACCCCACATCAACCCATGCACCCCCACATCAACCCATGCACCCCCACATCAACCCATGCACCCCACATCAACCCATGTACCCCCACATCAACCCATGTACCCCACATCAACCCATGCACCCCCACATCAACCCATGTACCCCCACATCAACCCATGCACCCCCACATCAACCCATGTACCCCCACATCAACCCATGTACCCCCACATCAACCCATGTACCCCCACATCAACCCATGTACCCCCACATCAACCCATGCACCCCCACATCAACCCATGCACCCCCACATCAACCCATGCACCCCCACATCAACCCATGCACCCCCACATCAACCCATGCACCCCCACATCAACCCATGCACCCCCACATCAACCCATGTACCCCCACATCAACCCATGTACCCCCACATCAACCCATGCACCCCCACATCAACCCATGTACCCCCACATCAACCCATGTACCCCCACATCAACCCATGTACCCCCACATCAACCCATGTACCCCCACATCAACCCATGCACCCCCACATCAACCCATGCACCCCCACATCAACCCATGCACCCCCACATCAACCCATGTACCCCCACATCAACCCATGCACCCCCACATCAACCCATGCACCCCCACATCAACCCATGCACCCCCACATCAACCCATGTACCCCCACATCAACCCATGTACCCCCACATCAACCCATGCACCCCCACATCAACCCATGTACCCCCACATCAACCCATGTACCCCCATATTTACCCCTGACGAACCCCATATATTCAATACACCACCCCACACCACTTCCACCCCGCTTATGGTTCTTTAAACACCTTAGAATTAACGGCTGCTTTGTGCGATGAATCTAAACTTTGCAATCATTTTGTTTTAAAATGCTAACTACAACCCCCCCCCACATTACACCTCATCCCCCCCATAGCATCTACTTACACTTGAACTTGCATATTACACGCCAACATTACCAACTCCCACCCAAACCTATATTTGCTCCCGTCTCCCTCGGACGACCCCGTTATATTTGGGATATTAACCCCATGGTTTAACCCCCTTATCACCCCACCACACCCATGTTACAATGCAACATCACCCCAAACTCCTGAAACCCCCCTTCCACCCCAAACTACCCCTGATATTTGGCGCATATATTCTTTATATTTCCTGAGTTTTGTTTTATTTTCAAAATAAATCCACGAATTGTTGAAACTTGTTTTTATGTTCCAGGAGTAGGTGGGAAAGTGATCCAGAAGACGAGATTGCGAGGAAAAAGTATTCCGGGAGCAGTGTTGACCAAATGTCAACATTTTCAACTGGCAACACTGGATCAAAGTCAGAATCAAGGAACAACAACAGGTTGTTGAATATTGTCAGACATAAACATACACAGGGAAAAGTTAACTCTTTGTTTTACAAGATTGTAAAAAATGCATGTTAAGAACCATTTCATACTTTTACCCACCAACTGTTGTTTTGCTGCCAATTCTCTTCTCTTAGTTGTTTTATTTAATATCTGATTTTTCCAAGTGATAACTTATGTCATTTATTCACAATAACCATATATTCCCCCCCAGACCCACGAAACCAACCATAACGTACGACAGCCAACCCTTACCCAACAATATGCGCAACAACAAATCTGTTTCATCGGAAATGTTGTTTGGAACGCAATCGGAAGTTTGTATTTTGTTTTGTTTATTACCATTGTAACTTTGTAAGTGTATTAGGGTAAAATTAACAAATATTTATTATCAACGCATTGTAACTTGTAGCAGGCACAAGGTGCATGAAACATTAATGTCTTACAAAACTTAAAAAAAAATTGGTAAAAAAACTTCTTTAAACCCCCAGGCATCTGAAGGCCAAAGGTTACGAAAGTTCAAGAACTCAACAGCGATATCTAGTGATGAGTTTTACGATCGACCCCCACAAAGTAACCACGTGCCCGATGTTTCGGATATCAAGGACGGGGTGAAGGAGGGGGTGAAAAGTGTGGCTGGGAAGTTATCGAGTATCGCATCTGGGATCGCAAGTTCCATCCAGGTAGTATCGGTGGTAACATACATGGGTGGCATATGTGATGCTACCATTGTGTGCGTATGTGTCCTTGGGCAAGACACTTAACAACAATTACTCAAACCCAGTGGTCACTAATGGATTTGAATAAATTATCAACCATACATAAAAATAATCACCCACAAATTTACATTTTGTAGAATTAGTTGTTTTTTTGCAGAAATTATTATTATCAGCTTATAAATTTCTTTAGATTAATGTGAACACTATTTCTCCCCAGGATAGATATGGTTAATGCAGTAAAGTGGGGAGTGGTTGACGTGCCTTCAGCAGTAACAGGTGTTGCAGTTTGTCCCAGTGCAATAACAAGTTGTGTAGATATTCAATGTTGGAATAAAATATCTGTAACTGACGTTTTGCGTGTTGATGACGTCACCTATGACGTAGTACGTTTTGATGTCGTACAAATAAATAATATCGAAACCGCGGCAATAAATGTTGTCCCCATTTTAAATCCGACCACCGATCATCCGTTGTAAGACGACACGCGTCACTAGCACAGAAATAAAAAAAGAGTAGAACGCGCAATTGCCCAAAAGCGTGATATATTCTTTTTTCTATTCACGTGACCGCCAACTCCGTCCCCATTTTCCTTCGTCTCCATTGTAAAAGATAGGCGCATAGTATTTTTGGAAGGTTTTAGCTGTTTATTTTAAAAACTATACCAACTATTCAAGTTTATTACGCCAGTTTAGTTATTTAGTAGGGTAACGCTCACAGTTTACCACTTGTTTAGGAAATTTAATTATTTAAAAAAATTAGTTAAAAATTTTAAACAAACGATTTGTAAGAAATATATATATATTAGAAAATAGTTGTTTTACACTATAACTTTAAATTAAGTCAAAAAACGAAGAAAAACTACATAAAACGTCATCGACTCCATTGACTACAATAGTAAACGGGAACGACCCGCGAAAGAGAGAGAGTGTATCACCTCTCTCCTTTGCCGACATTGGAGATGCGCGTTCTATTCATTTTTATTTCTGTGGTCACTAGTTGTTACCATAGAAACCGATGACGCAAAATTTACCAAAAAAGGATTTTTTGGTAAAATAAAAAATATCGTTTAAAAGTTAAGTTTATATTGTTGTCGTATAAGGTAGTGAAGCGTAAAAATACCGCTTAGGAATTTATGATAAATTGCAGCATATAATTAACGTATAAACTGAATTTACCCCCCAAATGCCAATGTTTTTATAAGTTTTAACTGTTGTGTTGTAACTTATGTGTTGTAATCATTCTATGTAAAAGGTTTTGGTTAAAGTTAGTTTTAATTCTTAAACAATGGGGGTGGAGTCGAGGGGCAAACCGAAAAATTGGACCAAAAAGTCCCCCCAGCAGTTAAAGAAGATGGGGGCACAACAAAGATCGAGGTGGGTATGTTGTTTCTATGATGTGTGGTTTCTATGTTTATGTGGTTTCTATGTTTGTATGCTTTTGTAAATGTGGAAAATATTTCTGGAAATAGTTCGTTTAATGATCTTAAACGACCGATGTTTCATCTTCTATGCAACGAAACATCATCAGTAGCATCGCCGAGCCTTGAATTCGTAACCTCTGGACTACAAGCAAAACATTTTGCTGCAGTGCCAGTCAAGCGGGTACGGGTTCGAGGCTTGTGGTTGCTACCCATGTTGTGGATTGTGGTTCACAATGGTAGAACAATCAATGTTGGCATTGTGATATCATGGTTGTTGAAACAAAGTTAGCGACAGCATCAATGTTGGGCTAATAACCCCAATCAAACCCCCCAACCCCCCAGGTACTTGGCGTACGAGGAACCCCCTAAAGAGATCCAAGACACGGTTGACTTGACACAGAAACGCGTCAAAGATTTGATTCAAAAACAAAAGAACTCGACGCCGCGTATGAATAATGAGATGGAAATCGATCGACAGAAACACAGCAACCTCATTGGTCAATTAAAGTAATACCAACTTTATGTTTCTGGTATAAAATGTTTTGTTTGTCTGTGTTATAAAGAACAGCGAATACAACTTGGATTATTGCCCCAAAGTTTGTTCTTTGCCAAGCGTGTTTTAACGGCTGTTGTTTTGTTGCTAATTCCCTTCGTTGTTTTATTTAATCTTTGCTGTTGTATATTGTATGTTTTTGTTACATCATAATGTGTAAGTTCTCATTGTTACCAACAATTGTTATTATGACATCACAGAGCAGCAGAAGCACGGAACAGAATACGAGTTATGCGACTCCAATACCAAGCCATGCGAGCGCATGAAGTTAAACATCTGATATCTTGTCAGCCCACTTCGCTTAAAGGTGGGGGGGGGATGTTAACTTATTTAGAAATATGTAGATTTATTTATTGGGTGAATGAATGTAACTTATACATCATCTGTTGGGGTCAATCACATGCAAAGTTACATCTGTGGTAACTCGTGATCGCCCACAAAGTTGTACAAACACCCCCGAGTCAAATAAAACATTATATCTTCACCCAGCACTCCGATTCGAAGCCCTTGTGCCCCCCTACACCAATAACCGTAACCCCGGCGATCATTTGGACAAGCTTGATCGAGCACGAGTTGAGTCGATATTAGAGGATGAAAACGGGATAACTACGAACCGAAAACTTGATTAAGATTTCTATTATTGCAGTATTTATGTTATTTTTGTGTGTAGTAGGTTGGGGTAAGATGGTACATGTTTTCACTCTGTATCGCCCCTTAGTAAACAAAGATTATTTACAGAATTTATAACCTCACCCCCCAAAATGGCGTTGTTAATTTTTTGAAAATAAGATCAGTAAATACGGGATATTATGTGCTAATGGCATCCCATCTTACCCCATACTCTATGTACCATCCTACCCCACGCTACAATGAATCATTTACCTAGGTGTCGCTAATGAGTAAACTAATTAAAAAACTTGAATTATTTGTTTTTGTATTTACTCGCGTGTAATAACAGGTGGAGTCGTAAGTAGGCGCTCATTATAATTGCTGAGGTTTCGTAATTGTCGGTTGGGCGCGTGGCTGAAGAACGCGCGCTATATAAAGATATGTCTGTGACGTCATTATAACGGCACGCTTGTGACGTCATAAAAGAAAGTTTCGCGTGAAATAAAATATTGACAATGAAGTTATTATTACGTCACAGAGGATGATTGTAAAATATTGTTAATGCGTCATAAACAGCATTGTGACGTAACATGTTGAATAGAAAGGGCGACGAGAGACAGCGAACGCCTTTTTCTTTCGCGCTAAAGTCAACACTCCAGACCTTTTGTGTCTTAACAGTTGTGGAACGTTGGAACACATCGTGATTGTGATGTCATAATGGTCTGTGTGGGGTAAGGATAGTCAGTTGTGTTCGAACAATTCAAGTTATGAAGTGTTTGTTACGTATGTATGACGTCATGTAACGGTCCAGTAAGCAAAGGTATTTGAAATATTCTGTAAATCTTGTTAAGAACAAGTTCCTTTATCTCGTAACAATGGTGTGAATGTTACGTCATAATGGCCTCAGCAGGTGGTCAATGGGATCAAGAGATTATATTGTTACGTAACAATTAAGAGAGATTGTGTGACGCGAAAAACTTCTGGCGTTCGTTAATTATTCATGATGTCACGCTTCGATGGCGCCCGCTTGTGTGTTAGCATTGTACGTCATAATGCAGTTTGTTCTTACTATAAGGCAGGGTTTATGACGTCACAGAGAGCCAGGGTTGTAAAACGCTGCAGCTTCTATTATCGCGTTGAACGCTTTTAGTTAATTGCGACTTTTGGATAATCCGGATTATTGTGATTAATTATGTCGTAACAATGCGCGGTTAAAGCCATGTTTTCGTCATAATAGAACAAACGTCACAATGATCTTGTTTGTCCATTAAGACTACGCGAATATTCGATTAATTGTCTCGAGGGAAATTCAAAGAATTTGTTAAAGTTGCTTCCGCTAAACATAATGCGTTTTATTTACCTTAGAATGCAGTAAAGAAAATCAAAATAATCAAAATGAAGAGGAGGAAATTAGCAGCAAAACAACAGTGGTTAAAATCCGCTAGGATAAAAACTACTAGAATGTCAAATAAAAGCGTGGTTGCTTAACCCACAATAAATATTCTGAATCAAATTATCTTTGTGTTTTAATTAACTAACTTTGTTTATTGTAAGTTGGATTCGCAACCTCGCTTGTGCTTCCTACATATTGCAGTTGGTTGGTTAAAAAGTTTGCGCGAAGTTTTGATTTCCAACACTATATATTGTTGTTCGGAGCCCGAAGGCGAAAACATCTTTAACTATCGTCGCGGCTTACGCGGGGATTACGCGGTAATTGAATGTGCGGTTGTGACGTCACAGCAGGGTTGTTTCGTCATAGAGGGCACTCAAAGTTTGAAGTATGGAGCAAAGTTTCGATTATTATGTCAGAATGTGCGTTTGTTCCACACCATTGTAGGTGAATGGGGTTTGTGACGTAACAATCCTTTCACGCGAAGTCGCGCGCTTGGTTAATTGTCAATTGTTGAAAGGTGGTGGGGTAAGATGGTTCGTGGGGTAAGATGGTTTGTGGGGTAAGATGGTTTGTGGGGTAAGATGGTTTGTGGGGTAAGACGGTTTGTGGGGTAAGATGGTTTGTGAGGTAAGATGGTACATGGGGTAAGATGGTTTATGGGGTAAGATGGTGTGCGGGGTAAGTTGGCACTAACTTCATTGTTTCTTAGATTAGATCAATGACATAGGTGATGACGTAATATTAACTTGCCAAATATGGATATTAAACTTGGGATAATTATCTTATGTTGCGTCATATCGGAAGTTTCAACATCTAACGTTCACCCACAATGTCGGCCCGTCACTTTGCCCATGTGTTTACGGAACAACAATGAAAGAAACAAAGGAATAAAATGGATTTATAACGAAACTACATTCCCGAACTTTAACAACGACGCTTCTGAATCTGAAGTCGAAATATCGTTGAGTTTGCTTCATCCGTTGTTATCGACTTCATGTTCGAGATATTTAGAATTATTCCTGTGTTCGGTGTTCTCGCCGGCGTGCATGGGGGGCGGTGTGGTCCCACCGTGTCGTTCCCTGTGCGAAGTGGTGTTCCATGATTGCGCTGAAGTTGTCGAGGCTTTTGGGATAATTTGGCCCCAGAGGTTACATTGCGATAACTTCCCTCCACAAAACGGGGGCAAGATGGTTGACATAGGAAGTGACACGTGGGGCAAGATGGTTGTTAGTCGAAGTTCGTGGTTGGTGTGGGGGGAAGCATTGTTGGGGGATGGGGAGGTGAGGTTTGGAAATAATTATTGACATCGCTTGTGAAAACACTGAAGATGGTTTTAGTTTTCGATCCAAAACTTTTAAAGTAAAGATAATTTTGCTGTTCATTGCGTTTGTGTTAAATCTGTCCAAAGAATCCAGGCTTTACCTGAGCATCTTACTCACACCTTGCTGGCAATTTCCCCCAATTTTTTGACCTGAATAATCAACAAAGATTTTAAAATCTTTCTTGCCAAGAGGAAAAGTGAAAATAAGTTCGTATTATTGTTACCAACATATGTAGTGACCTCATTTAGTAGTAACGACATGATTACGTAATTAATGATGTCACCCTTCCAGGTCTGCATCCCATTGAGTGGTGATGATGTCATAACCCCTGCATTGTCGCAAAACAACCAGGAAATCGACAATGTTACGAAATATCCGGGCGAATATGGTTTACGATGCCCCGCCCAGCTGACAGCCCCACCCAATGAGCCTGGGTAAGTCATCACATATTATATTAATAGTGAGGACCAAGTGATATGAAATATATAACAAGGTTAAATCAACCAATAGTTTCCCACAAGATATATTTCACCTAGATCTCATATTCAAATAGAAGGTTTATATATTACTTATCGTTAATATATTATTAATTTTGGTTGTTATTACAATATTAATAAATATGATTCTCACCCCACAGATACACTTTCCTGGGAATGCAGGGTTGCGGGGCCCCATGCCCAAATATGTACATGGGTGATGATGAGTTGATGTTGGTCCGATACATAATATGCGTCCTCGCATCGTTATGTGCGTTGGTGACGTCGTTCGTGTTGTTCACGTTCGCTATTGATACAAACAGGTGTGTGATGTCATAACTTTGTACGATTGTGATGTCATATAAAAAATATATTTGAACACAAAAGTTCAGGGTATGTAAAAATCAAATTAAAACAAAAGTCATCCCACTAATTGTATGTCATATAAATATGCGTTGATAAATCCTAGCAGGGTATACACGATCTAACCCATGTGGTGGTTTATCAAGAGGTTCCATTATATGTCATAATCTAAATATGACATCATAATGAACAAACAATAATTAAAGTCATGATAATTAACAATATTCGTAGGTTCCGATACCCAGAACGGCCGATTGTTTTCTATGCTGCCGCTTATTTTGTCATCTCCGTTATTTTCCTCGTTGGTTTCGCGTTGGGGTCCGATGTAGCTTGCAAGCATGAGGTAATTATGATGTCATTAATATTTGACCATTGTGACATCATAAATATTTGACCATTGTGACGTCATAAATATTTGACCATTGTGACGTCATAAATATTTGATAATTAAATTATTGATTATTAGATAATGGACGAGAACAATATAGTGATACAGGGGGCTGTAGTGGTGGAGGGCCCGAGGGATCGGGCTTGTACGATCGTGTTCATGATACTCTACTTCTTCACAGGTGAGTTATGGGGGAGGGGGTTGTGTGGGGGCCAGGGGTTTAGGTCACGGTTGGCTCATTACCCCAACACCCAGGGTGCTACCAACATGGCCAAATACAGCATAGACCTGAGATGTATAGACCAGAGTTGGGTCGTTAACCCAAAGTAAAACCGCTGCTCCCATCTAAATGAATCAACAACACATGGTTTTTAAAAATCTAAATATTGCGAGCGCACACCAGCAGGCAGATAAAGTGTTGATAAGATGTGGCTGATAAACCTTTTCTGGAGGTCAATGACACTCAATGTTTAGGAAACTAATCTCGTGTAAAAGAACAAACAAACATTATCTTTGGTTTGTCATGATAAACAATGCTCAATATGTTACATTGTGATGTCACAGTAGTATATTATTTCTATGGCTGTTCAATATATATATTAACTCAAGCTCTTTCCTACACCTTTTATCCATAGCTTGTTTCAACAACTGTCCTTTTGCTGCCGATTTCCTTCTCCTTATTGTTTTGATTAACTTGATCTTTACTATATGATGTTTAAAGAAATAATAACATGTACAGTAAAACGTTACAATGTTTAATAGGAACAGCTCATATATACGACAGGATTTTCATTCAAACATGGTACCGACCATAATGGTCCTGAAATGTGTGTTTTTCACCTAATATATGATTTCCATGTCCACAGTGAATGGCACCATCTGGTGGTTGATTCTCACCGTAACGTGGTTGCTTGCGGCGGGGTTTAAATGGGGAAGCGAAGCAATTGAGAAGCACCATCTCTATTATCATGGGTTGGCATGGGGGATTCCTGCTGTTCAAACTATGGTTGTGGTTACAACAGGAAAGATTGAAGGAGATAATATTGCAGGTGATTGGGTTGTTAACTCAATATAGGTTTATATTATGGGTTTAGCGGCCACACTTATATTTAGAGCAATCCTATTATTACTGAACACTTCTCCATGCAAATTGTTTTTAATTGCGTTTTATTTGTTTTAGTTAACTGCAACCTTCTGTAAGTTTATTCTATATTGGGTTTACACTGTTTTAAAGACTGTTGTATTGTTGGTAATTCTTCTCTCTTCGTTGTTTCAATTAATTTGATTTTCACTTTCGTATTCGAACAGATAAACAACATTTTGTTCCATTATCGCTTGCACCGGATACTCTGATTAATTATTTAGTGTTTGTGACGTCATAAACTGCAGCTATGTCATGTGTTCTAGTCCATTCTATGCAAATGTTGCGTCACAATAAATACTTTTTGTTCTGTTCTATATGGGTGAGGTTTTTGTGAAGGATCCAGGATTAAAGGCCAGAGTTGCTTCACTACCTGCGTATTCTGTTCTATATGAGTTAGGTCCCAACACCTAGGGTGCTTATGTGCGAAGTTCATTAATAAAGTATTATGACATCATATAAACGGCTTATTACATCACAGGTGTTTGTTTCGTTGGATTATACGACAGCGATGGACTTCGGTTTTTACTTCTGCTACCGATGTCGTTCTATTTGTTGGTTGGGATGTTCGTGCTACTAACTGGTGAGAATTATTTGTGTCTTGAACACAGTAACATTGTTGGGTGTTGGGGTAATTAGGGAACTCTGGCCTAAATCTTCGAACAAAGGCCTTACCCATATAAAATGAAAACCAGAATATCCGTGTCAACACTGGTGATTTATAGCTGGCAACACTTCACGATGTTTGTGAGCAAACAATCGACCTTATCTCTAAGTTCATTATGACATCACACAACAAACATTGTTGTTCAAATAAAGGCAGCGATAACATCATGTGTGACGTTACTATACATTACTTGGGTTCAACATTTGTATCCTGGGTTTAACAGCCATGGTTTTATTTGACACTTTTAATAAAGTAGCTTTACTCGTAGCGTGTTTTAACGATTGTTGTTTTGCTTCCTTCTCTTTGTTGATTTATGACTCAAAAATTCATTATGACATCACAGGCTTCATTTGTTTGAACCGCGTGCGCAAGAGTCTTCATGATGATGAAACAAACAAGAAGAAACTCGCAAAGTTTATGCTGAGAATCGGAGTCTTCAGTATCATGTATATTCTACCACAGGTGGGTGTGGTGGTAGAATTATTTGCACACAAGGCTAGTTGCTACCATTGTGGGCGTATGTGTCTTTGGGCAAGACACTTAACGTCAATTGCTCCAACCCAGTGGTCACTAATGGGTTTCCCAAATTATCAGCCATACATAAAAACAATTACCCTAAAGTTACATACGTGGTAACTTGTAAGCGGGTACGAGATGTATATAACAAAAACTTGTGTTATAACGACTGTCCTTACAAAAATGAACAAGCTACATCCATTCACAATTACAGTTGGCGTTAATTGCGATTTACGCGATCGAAGATTCGAACCGAAAGTCGTGGGAGTCAGCTTGGTTTGTTCGAAACTGTGGCCGGTACGGGGTGCCGTGCCCCAACCTACCGCACCCCGTGGCACAACTAGCACAAGGTATGTTTACATTTCCTCCAATTCATTTTAATTAGTTTTAATTAACCACAACTCACTGTGAGTTTATTGTATGTTAGGATTAGCAGCCAAGCTCTTATTTGACACTTTTCGTCAAGAAGTTTTCACCCATAGCGTATTTTAACGACTGTCGTTTTGCTGCTAATTCTCTTTCTCTTCTTTGTTTTAATTAATTTAATATTCGCTGCCGCATTAGATAAGATAAATAAAAGTAATGTTAAGACATCACAAGCGTTCTAATGGCATCACCACTTGCAGGGAATCCCCTACCGGGAGTTTTTATATTCTGTATGAAATACATCATGACGTTGATAGTGGCGTTACCCCCTTTGTTTTGGGTGGCTAGTAAGAAGACGATGGCGTCGTGGAAGGAGGCCGTCACTAAGCCACGGTGAGTGACATCATATATTGCGCATTTATGTAAACTTTCTTCCCAATGTTAGTCTAACATGGAAATAATTAAACATAAATGGCTCGTTATTTGTTTGTTGCTGTAGCGACTTAGTTGTAAGCGTGTTTTAACGACTTTCGTTTTGTCGTTGTATCCCATTTTACGGTTTAAGCTACTTCTTAGTTCTTCGGTATCTGGAAGATAAATTATATACTTAGATAAATAGAGATAAATATTATAAATATGTGCTTAGGCGTAAGTTTATAATATAATATTATCATGTTGTATGGCATACGCAGATGTATGGACGATGGCAATCCACTAAGTGTCACACAAACCCAACTACTCAACGACTCCAACAACGGACCCCATGCTCGCGATGCTGTTCGTAAACAACAATCCAAACACAGTGATGTCATATTTGGGGGTTTAGGGGGTTTTCAGGGGTCCTCCGCGTCAATCGCCGCTGCAGAAGCTATGACATCATCAAGGGCAAGAGGTATGTAACTTTTTTATCTATTTTTTGAATCGTTTTTTATTTTTTGAATTTGTGACGCCCTCTTATACACTTTCGCTTTAGCAACCACACATTTATATGACGAATAGTTTTTAAACTTTTTACCCATAGTGTTTTATTTGTTGCTCATTCCCTTCTATTCGATGTTTTAATTAGTTTGATTTTCGCTATTGTATAAGAAGAGATAAGTTAAGCTTACGTTTTTGTATAAAAACTTTTTAAGTTCGAACATATATAAATTAAATGTTCATAAATTAAAATTTTGTTTGCAGCCCGCCAGGAATTATGGGAGGATATGACATCAACTGACTCCACGTTATCAAGTCGGTCAGAATCGACTTTGGCCAAAGTTTTGGAATACGAGTCTCATAAAAATAAAGGGAAGAGAGTGGTGGGGCGTCGTCGACATAATCAGGGCCACCCCTTACCCCTCACCCATAACCCTGATGAGGGGGAAAACAATAGAGAAGTGGATGATGTCATAAACAAGCCCGTTCCTATAAAGACGGAGCGTAACAATAGAATTGATGATGTCATAAGTTCACAATCGCGCTCGTTAAGCGACGTAACACGCCCCCAAAGCTCTGTGACATCACAACCAGGGAGACCTGATGTGGTAAAGAAACAACTTTCGATTTCTCGAAGCGACGCGACACGTTCTGTCCCAGATATCATCAAAACAACGGAACTGTCACCACCATTGTTGCGCAACAAACCTGAGATTCCTCGGAAACCGAAACTTTCGCTCGCCAAATCAAACACTTCTGGTCGAGTTCTTGAAGTTTAAAAGTCATTTCCCGCTCGCACTTATTAGTGACGTCATTTACCCCGTGACGTCATCACCTCCGTGACGTCATTAACCCCTTGAAGTCATTGTGTTCAACCTACTGTGCATGAGTAACCATAGAAATCGTACTAAAAGAAAGGTTTTCGAAAACGCAAAATTCACCAAATCATAAATTGTTCCACTGTGCCATTAAATAGATTCTATTACGTCGTGTGTGTGGTGCATGACGTCATACGTGACGTCGTTATTTAGGTTTTTAGAAAATGGCGATTTTGGCAAAAGTACTAAATGTACCAAATGTTTGGTGATTTTGCCAAGGGTAAACCAGCAGTCATTGGGGACAAGAGTTCAAATTTACGAGACAAAACTATGGGTAAAAAAATTTGGAGTCCTAAATACTTGTAACAGTTTTTAAATAATTAGTTTTTCAAAACTTAAAACGGAAATTATATATTTTTTTACACCGAAAAGCAGTTACAGCTGAGTTACAGGTTCTCTCGTATTTAATAAAGAAACTAACAAGAGGAAGTTAGTGAGTGAGAGAGTCTTGTTTGAATCTCTTTGTTTTGATAATTTTCAAACATCAGCTGTTTTGAAACTTTTGAGCTAGTTTAAAATTTTGGTTCGTTGCAATATCGTTTGTTATTTATATAAAATGGACGCCGAATCTGCTTTTAAATTAGTTGGTAACTTTGGAAGATACCAATGTTTTCTTGCAATGCTGTTATTTATGTGCAATGTAAGTATATTATTGTGTTTTGTGGTTAACGTTGTAATTATGTAGCTTTAGGTTTATTGTATGGGTCGCAAACATTGTTGGCTTAAGGTACTACTGGGTGTTGGTGCCTTAATGAGATACATTGGCTTTGTTATTTTTTTTTAATTTAAATTTAGTGGCAATATATATATATGTATAATAATTACATAAATAAATCTTTATTAGAGGTCTATGAATGTTGATGGAACACCCCTAAATCCTAGGTCCCATGGCGTGTCACCCGGTGCAAACTTACACATACAGAATAGAATATTATTGTTCGACTTATTCATTACTAAATTACACAGAAACACTTTATTACAGTTCATAGCTGCTGGTCAACTAGTGTTAATGGTCTTGGTTGGAGCGACGCCCAACACCACGATTCCTAACGAACAAAACCTCACCACCATTGTAACAGAGGTATTATATTGTTTCTATGTTGTTAAAGAAGTCCGACGCGATAGCAGACTAGGGGTCATGAGTTTGAGGCTTGATGCTGCTACCATCGTGTGTCTTCGGGCAAAACACGAACGACAATTGCTCCAACCCTTTGATTACTAATGGGTTGTCCAAAATATCAGCCATACAGAAAACCATCACCCACAAAGTTACATACGTGGTAACTTGTAAGCGGGCACGAGGTGTAGAAACAGAACACCTGTGTTATAACGACTGTAGTTGCCGCCATGCGAGGATGAATAAGTTACATAGGTGGTAACCCGTAAGCGTGCACGAGGTGTATGAAACAGAACACCCGTGTTATAACGACTGTCGTTTCCCCGTCATGCGAGGATAAATAAGTTACATACGTTGTAACTTGTAAGCGGGCACGAGGTGTACGAAACAGAACACCCGTGTTATAACGCCTGTCGTTGCCCCGCCATGCGAGGATAAATAAGTTACATACGTGGTAACTTATAAACTGGCACGGCGTGTATGAAACAGAACACCCGTGTTATAATGACTGTCGTTGCCCCGCCATGCGAGGATAAATAAGTTACATACGTGGTAACTTGTAAACTGGCACGGCGTGTATGAAACAGAACACCCGTGTTATAATGACTGTCGTTGCCCCGCCATGCGAGGATAAATAAGTTACATACGTGGTAACTCGTAAGCGGGCACGAGGTGTATAAAACAGAACACCTGTGTTATAACGACTGTAGTTGCCCCGCCATGCGAGGATAAATAAGTTACATACGTGGTAACTTGTAAACTGGCACGGCGTGTATGAAACAGAACACCCGTGTTATAATGACTGTCGTTGCCCCGCCATGCGAGGATAAATAAGTTACATACGTGGTAACTCGTAAGCGGGCACGAGGTGTATAAAACAGAACACCTGTGTTATAACGACCGTCGTTGCCCCAACAAACTAGGATAAATAAGATAATTATTGTTGTAGTTTGATCTCTATGACAAACCATGGGTGGTAGAGTTGACGCAAAGTTTGTTGATGGTCGGTTTCATGGTTGGATGCTTTTGTTTTGGACAAGTAGCGGATGTCTATGGAAGAAGACCCGTGTTGTTGATTGGTTAGTTTGTTTTATCGAATGTTTGAAGTTTGGGGTGGTAAACATATACGATGTCAGCCAGGCACTAGTTACTTTATGCCAAACTAGCTCTGCTTGCTTGTATGGAAACCTAACGGGATGTGACACTTATTTAAAAAGTTGGGACAACATGGCACCCGGTTAACCCTAATGTCAACCTATGTTCATGCACCAGTAAGCATGGCTATTAACCCCCAATCCTTATAAACAGGTGGTGGGGTGACGGGTATCTGCGGGATTTGCTCCGGTTTCTGTCAATGTTGGGAAACTTTCGCAGCCACGAGGTTTCTAACCGGGGTGTTCGTGGGGGCGACCTCATCGTCGGCGTTTGTTACCATGTCAGAGTTCCTGGGGAAGTCTACATGGGCAGTTGTTGGTGGGTTGTGTGTAGCAGATATTTATGCCAGAGTTGGTGTGTGTCGCTCATGGGGGGTGAACCAGATTAGAATTTTTTTTGGAAGGGAAAACTTTTTTAACAATATTTTTATTGCACTAATTCACAAAAATTCCCCCAACACTCAGGGTACTAATGCCACCTGATGAACCTTACCAGATGTTAAAATATGAACAGGATGATATTGTTGTTGTTTCATTTTATAATTGTTTCCTCAACAAATGGTAAATTAATAACAAAAACATGAAGTGATTTATTTAAAAAACATCTACTTGCTTGTATAAATACCAAACAGCTTCTTTTAGGTTTAAAACTGGTTGCTAAAACACATGATGTCATCCTTGTTGTAATAGTTGGGTAACATGTGAACCCTGACGTCTATAACATTACACCTGTGATAATGTTATTATTATATCAGTGGTCAACAACCCATAATAACCCCTAACCAAAGGTCAACAACCCCTAATAACCTCCAATCACCAGGTTTATTCTACTCGTGTTGTTTCTCGGTCGGAATCATGCTCCTTGCTCTGATTGGTTACCTGGTTCAACAATGGAGGGTTGTTTGTTACATCACAGGGGGGATGTTTATTGCAATGTTACCATTGTTAATATTATTGTGAGTCATAATAGGGATTGTTTTTATCAGAAAATAATGTTAATTGTTTTGAATAAATATGAGATAATTTATATTCTACCATAAGTTCAACAACCTCACTTTTATTTGAAATTCAAGCAGTTTTTACCCAAAGTGTGTTTAAACGACTGTGGATTTGCACTAATTCCGTTCTCTTTATTGTTTCAATTAATTTGGTCTTCGCTATCGTACCCACCCGCCACACGAGGTACCAACCCATCAATCAATGTCACTTGTCAACATTGATCCATCAATCACGATTATGGACACTGGGTTTAAATAAAAAACTTTATTGAAACTACATTAAATGGAAATAAAAAAAATTGCATAATGTTGAAATAAAATGAATTACATTAAAATAAAATACATTATTTGGGTAAAATTATAACTTTTTTTTATTTAGATTAATTAAGGTAAAATATAAGTATGACATCATAAAGAATATTATTTGCTCAGCCTTCCGGAATCCCCCCGGTGGTTATATTCCACGGGCAAAACTGAGGAAGCCGAGAGAATGTTGAAGATGTTCGCGAGGAGGAACGGGAGGGAAGATGGAGGTGGGGGGGTTAATATAGGGGTGAAGGGGGTATTGGGGGTTATTTGGCGGTTTGTATACTGCCTCTGCATTCTGTATTATACATGTCTTGTTAGACTGAGTCTTTGTCCAAACTTTCCCCATGACCCCAACACTCTGACTGTTACATACATCTTAATGAAATGTTTCCCCGGCTCCGCTTGTCCAGCAGCATTACAAAGTCCTGTTTATTGAAGGATATTTAATTATCCTCCCACCAAACACACCCATAGTAGTGGTTAATTAAACATTATCAATCACCCTCAGACATCCACCTAACACCTGCTGAACGAGACACTTCACGTACGCACACCCTCGCTGATTTCTTCCGATACAAAATACTCGCAAAGTGGTTGCTTGCCTCAGTGTATATTTGGTAAGTAATTTAATTATAAATCCTTTAAAACTGAAGTTGCGATATCTAGTTCTCCGTTTTAGAAGTGAATTATTATATAGAATTTTAAAATGTTTCTTCAAATTTTTGAATAAAAATGTTTTATAAATATTTTTCCAATCCAATTAATAAATCTTCCAGGTTCACATGCTCCTTGGTATATTACGGGCTCACCATGGGAGCTGCAAGTCTAACAACAGACTTGTACGTTGGGATTTGCTTGTCGGGGGCGATAGAGATACCAGCAACTCTGGGTTGTATCGTGTTTATGAACTGGAAGTGGTGAGTTGTGGGTGTGGGGTTCAAGGCTCGTTGCTGCTACTTTTGTGGGTGTATGTGTCTTGGACATTTAACCATAGTTGCTCCAACCCAGTGGTCATTAATGTCTAACAGAAAAAAGCTGTACAGCAAAACAATCACCCACGGAGTTACATTCGTGGTAACTGGTAAGCTGGCACGAAGAGTATGAAACAGAACACCCGCGTTATAACTATTTACTCCACACCAACACCAACCATTATTATATCATCAACAGGGTGGGACGCAAAGGAACTTTAATGTTATTGTTCATAATTGGTGGAGGTTCGTGCATCGCCCTCATATTTGTACCTGGTGAGTTATCATGTCTTTTCACTTTTAAACAAATCTAATGTTTATTTATCTTATGGAAGGAAATTGGCAGCAAAACTAAAGTCATTAAAACACGCCATGAATAAAAACTACTTGAGTAAAAGTGTGGCTGCTAAACCATCTATACAGTCATTAAAACCCGCTTTGTATATTATATTAAGTAAGCTAAAGTAAACAATAAACTCCCTCCCGCAGGAACATACGAAACCACCCATCTCGTGCTTGGGTTGGCGAGCAAGCTTGCCATCGCTGCAGCGTTTGCCGTGGTTTATATTTTCACATCGGAAATCTTCCCCACACCTGTCCGCACGGTGGCGCTAGGGACCTCATCAACCATTGCAAGATTGGGGTCCGTTATTTCACCCTTCATACTGCTGTCGGTGGGTTAGGGGTGATGGGGAAACCCCTAGTAACCCCAATGTTATGTTTATAAGATTTTTTCGTTATGGAGTTTTTCCAAGTATATATACTTACATGCATCGACAGTTTGGTATTTTTAAGTAAAACTTATAAATCATAAACACCTAAAACAATTGTAAAATAGATGGTTATTTTATTGACTTTATATAAACCTACTTTAAAAATACTGAAGTGTTGGCCAAATGCAACTTAACTTATAAACACCTGTAAAAAGTCGGGCAACCATTTCAAGGTTATTGATCCCACACAGGTGAAGAGCCACCCCTATGTTCCTTACCTTATATTTGGAATCTGCATGGTGTTGGGGGTTGTGGTGACGTTCCTGCTGCCCGAGACGTTCGCCAGAGTGTTGCCGCAAACCGTGGAGGAAGTTGTGGAACCTCACAAAGTGTGTGTGAATGTAAGTAGGTGTACGCCGTGTTGGTGTAACTTATTTATCATCTTACGCTTCGAAACATGTTTATACTAACTTTATGTTTAACTATGATATATCCCGTGAATTTGACCCTGATCTAATCATCTAATGCTCATGAAGTTGGGCGATCCTGGTAACCAAATAACAGTCAGGATGAAGTGTTACAAATATGTTGAGCTTGACTTTTGTCTGTTATGTATTTAATATCGCTTAGTCCAGAATTTCTTATGTTTATGTTGTACTTTTACTTATGAGCTGCAACGTTTGTTATTAATATTTATCTTTTATTTTCACCACATGGTGTCCTCACAGGGAAACGAAGACAACGCACCGTTGATTATTTAAACACTAGATGTTGCTGTTCCACATTTTAGGATTTCTATTGTTCTATACCTATTCATGTCGTTGCAATATTGTTCCTTTATCGCACTTTGTCTCATCTTGCATACAACATATCAGCTTTTATCACAGGCACCAAACCTGGGGTGGCAGGGTGGACAAGACACCCCTGAAATTTTCTGCACTGCATTAATCAGTAAACATTACAACCAATAAGTTAGATTTGTTTAAGATTTGTTTCACAGGATTGTTTGTCTGACTATCCCTGCTTCCCCTGTGTTTATATAAGTTTGACCACTATGGTTTTATTTTACAATTTTGTCTGCTATTTGGCGCGACAAATATTTTGATTTGTCGATAATTTGTTCCTTGTTTGCTGTATTTAAAGATATTTTGTCGATATTTTATTTCAAACACAAGCTTTTATTGTAAAGGAATACACAGTAGTTTGTACATATAGTTGACAATAGAAAACATATTTACAAAACGCAGCATTCGAAGAATTTCTCGTTAATTAAAATTTCAATAGCTTCTTGTACCTTTGTTATTTTTATGGTTTTGAAATAAATCTTTATGATTAAAACCCCCACCATATCATAAGATATCTATTATGCGTCTTTAAGTACTTCTGGTAAAGGTGACTTGGGATGTTTGCTCTCGAAATGCTGCTTGAATGTTTTTGGATCCGGCATTTGGCTCTGTAACAACGACCACTGTTATGTAAGTAATGTTTTATTGTGACATCATAATACGTACTCGACACACAGGGCAAGTGTGAATCAACGCTGCCTTTGCTGCGCTCTTGTGGTCAGTTTTATTCTTGAGTTTCGCTTGTTTTTCTTGATTTTTTTTCTGCGATTGAATCTTTTGGTGTCCGCGAGCCATTTTTTGTCACAAATTAATTAAAACAAAATGTTCGGTATCTGAGTATAATAATGTGAACGATAATAATATAAAGGTATATATATATATTGTGGGATGTCTAAACGCATATATGATAATTTGAACTGGTCTGTAAAACGTAAAAATCTAATTCTAAACTTTCTGTTTATTTTCGGTTTAGCACCTAGCCGTAGTAACAACCAGCGGCCACGCTTTTATTTGACACGTTTACTCAAGTAGTTTTACTTTTCACCCATAGGTGTTTTAAGGACTGTCGTTTTGCTGTCAAATCCCTTCTCTTCGTTGTTTAATTCTTTGATCTTTGCACATAGTATTTAAAGGTATTTTACATTCCAAACAAAGTTGCTTATTTGTTGTCAACCATCGTTACGTCATCATGTCATGACGTCATTGCGAGTGAGCGCCACCCAGACAATTAAGCTTATTTCTCCCCGAGCTAGTTGTAGTTCTTATGCTCCTTATTTGAAATAACTACAACAAATAAAGCGAAGTTTTGTTTTTATTTGCAGAGAATGAAATTTGATGTAAAATAATGATCATGAGTTAAATTTTCAACCAAAGAAAAGACTTTTCAATTCGTCGTAAAGAACCAGGACAAGAGCGCCACCGGTTCCACGGAGAATGTTGGAGAAAGCTCCCTTGAAGAAAGCTTTGCCCCCCTCTTGCTGTTTGATCTTCCTCCAGCAATCCAAGGTCCCCTTGTATGGCATATCTTCCTTAGCTCGGCCGGATTGCATCATCAGACGTCGGCGAACGGTGTCGAATGGGTAGGAGAGGATTCCAGCTCCAGTGGTGACGACTTGGGCGATTGCCCAACTTACGACGATGGGTGTATTCTTAGGGTCGGGTAGCATCCCCTTGACGGTGTCGTATGTACCGAAGTAAGCGGCTCTGTAGACGATGATACCTTGGATTGAGACCCCGAAACCTTGGTATAAACCTCGGAGGCCATCTCGTTTAGCGATGGTTACAATGCAGTTTCCCAACCCTGAGAACTCTCTCTGTTTTCCGCTACCAACGTCGGCAGCGAGGCGAGTTCTGGCGAAATCGAGCGGGTAGACGAAGCAGAGACCAGTAGCTCCAGCAGCTCCACCAGATGCAAGGTTTCCAAGAAAGTATCTTCCGAATTGAGTTTTTTTGTCGACCCCAGCGAGGAAAAGTTGTTTGTAAGTATCTTTGAATGCAAAGTTAAGGGCTTGTGTTGGAAAGTAACGGATTACGTTCGCCAAGTTTCCTCTCCAAAATGAAGCGAAACCTTGTTCTTTAGGAATCCTCACGAAGCAATCCACAATCCCCTTGTATTGGTCTTCTACTGCAATTTGTTTTGAAACAGCTTGAACTTGAAGAAGAAGTTTCACTCGCTCGATTGGGGCAACCAAGGTTTTCGAAATCGCGGCAGCTGTCCCACCAACAGCGAGATCTTGAGCGAAGTTCATTGCGTTGAAAGGCATTTTACTTTGTTTATATTTTATCTTTAGAATTAAACAAAATTAAAAGTTCACCCTACTTGGCTTAAACATAAATTTAAATGATTAACTTTTGCATTCAATGTTTCTCAACAATGGAGGGCAATTGTTCGGTTACATAATCGCTTATTACGTCATAACAAGCAATAACAAATCTGACTGGGAATTAAAATTTCGTTTGAATTTTAACTTAATTTTAATTAAGAAATAGATTTCTAATGATTATTAAAAGAACATATCTTCTTAAACTAAAACCTCACGATACTTTAATTGTTTGCCTTGCTTCTGTATTACTTGCAGTTGCAAACTGATGTTTCTTAGCAAGATATCTGCTGTTTATATAGACACCGGTGACCTCGGCCGTCAAAGGTGTTAACATATGTACAAATATAAAACACAGCTGCAGATTTAAGCCAGCATCACCTATGTATAATTTAGTGTGAAATACGTAACAGTAGCTACAGCTGCTACCACTTTTAACAAAAAATATCCAAGATTATTTTGACAGCCCTAAAAAAGAGGTTATTTCAACTTCAAGTTATAATTGGACACACAATATAATAGGTGTCTATACAATTTTGTTCATTTATATATTATAGGTGGTTTATGCAAAGCCTTTTTAATGAAGCTGCTTCATCGCACGGCAGATTCATTTTTACTCCAGCGGTTCGATTTTCCGCAATTCTTCAGCGACTATTTATATTTGGTACGCCTCTGAGTTTTTGTATATTTTCCCACGCATTCCTCAAATACTAATCAGCGCTTTTCGCCGCTACGTGCCGTGTGCACCACGCGTTTAGGACTTCATTTTTTTCGGTTACGTCACTATGCATATTTCGTAGCACTTAATGGGTGTTATTTCGTTTCAAGAATCGTCCAACTTCATGAGCATTAGATTAGAACCAGATTTACAGAATTTGGAAAATATATTTTAACGTCGACCTCAGTTAGTTAAGCGTATATGTATGACGTTATTGAGATGTCTGTTGCGTAATAAACCACGCGAGATGTGACGTAAGCAGTAAGCACGCCGTTCAAGCCATATTTACTGCGCAAAAACCTTACTGCGCATATGTAGTTTTAGACAAGTAATGTGTAGTTTTCACACACGCCCACAATGGTGGCAGCAACGAGCCTCGAACTCAAACCCCATGACTACTTACGATCACCTATAGCTGAATTCACACTAGAAATTGGCGAACGCGACCGCGTCCGGTGTGCGGAGCCCTTAATAGCGCCAACGGTTGGATTCCAGGTTCAATGCTGGTGGTTTCTCATTATCAAAACGTAAATGTGGTAACTCCTAAGTGCGCACGAGGTGTACGTAACAGAACACCCGTATTATAATGACCCAATACGAGGTAAAGTAAGTTTCATTCGTTACAGATTTGACAAACATGTTAACAATACGCATGTGTATAGGAACTTCTGGTTATAACCGGACCGTGATTTGGGATTCCTACCAAGAAGCATGAAGTGTAGGAACAACCGTGTTGTATCGACTACCACGCGATGATGAGTACGCGGCTATCAATATGGATCTGTGACGTCATATTGGAAACTGTAATCCCAGGTTTGGAAGTTATATAGTATATATCAATTTGGGGTAAGATGGATACGTTAGCACATAATATACATTATTTTCTAAACTTGTGCTTTTAACAATTAACCCCAACCTACTATATCTTTACATAACTTTATAAAGGCTGTCTCTAAAAGTGACACTGATAAAACCTAACCCCTACTTGTTGAAAACAAACATAGAATTTTTTGACAATGAGTTTTATTATAGCAGCATGAATTGGCAAATATTGTGCATAGTCATGATTGTATTAACACAGTGGAAACAATCGTAATTGTTTGTCATGAATTCACCCTAGATTGTGACATCATAATGTCGATTGTGACATCATAATGATTGTTTGTCATGAAGTCACCCTAGATTGTGACATCATTACTTCTGAATTGCAGAATTCGATCGAAAACTGAGGAAAGCGTTCCAGAACAGCGCCACCACCTGGATGTAGATCATCCTGGGGAGAAGGGGTTAATTGGGGTAATTGATTAAAAACAATTTGAATATTAATTCTTAAAACACAGTAGTGAAGATCAAATTCATTAAAACAACGAGAAGAAGGGAATTAGCAGCAAAATGATAATGGTAACGGGTAAAAACTATATCTCACCTGTATTTGAACGGAACGAAGGAAAAATTGATCAATTGCGCCGGTATCCATAGCTGTAATAGAAATAATATATATAGGAGTTTGCAACAAAAACCACACTATTATGTCACAATGCATATTATTGTAATATATGATTTGTTATTATTATGTAATGTATATATAACAATATATTATATTTATATACAATGTTTATTATTAAATCAAAACATTTTAAATATTTAAAGATTACTGAACCCACCATCCAGCATGAGCGAATCACGTTCCAAGAATTCTCGCTAAATATCCGACACGCTTCATTGGTTCCTTTGTTTGATAAGATTGGGTGAAGGAAGACGAAACCCCCGTTGATGAGGGGTGCGAATACAGCCTGGTGGGGTTGGGTGGGTATGGGGGTTAAACTTGTGCGGGGGGTGGTTGGGTTGTAACATGGGGTTGTGTTTTATATGCTTTTGTAGGGGAATAAAAGTTACCACGTATCTAACTTTGTGGGTGATAGTTTTATGTATGGCCGATAACTTAGACAAATCATTAGTGGCCACTGGGTTGGAGTAATTGCTGTTAACTGGATGTTTACTACTTGCAGCAGCTATGAGGTTTGAACCCCGCACCCTCCAGATGCATATACCAACATGTAACCACTGAGCCACAACAAGTGATTGATTATGACATCACAGCATACCTGATCAAGCATGACGGTACGAATAACACTGAGGTTCAAACGCTTCAAGAATCCGAGCCACACCGTCACTAGAGGGCCCTAGAAAGTAAGTTTGTTATTTATTATGTGGGAATCAAACACATGTGTTGACGTGCATGAAACAGAACACCCGTGTTATAACGACTGCCATTGCCCCGCTATGCGAGGATAAATAAGTTACATACGTGGTAACTTGTAAGCGGGCACGAGGTGTATGAAACAGAACACCCGTGTTATAACGACTGTCGTTGCCCCGCCATGCGAGGATAAATAAGTTACATAGGTGGTAACTTGTAAGCTGGCACGAGGTGTATGAAACAGAACACTTGTGTTATGACGACTGTTGTTGCCCCGCCATGCGAGGATAAATAAGTTACATACGTGGTAACTTGTAAGCTGGCACGAGGTGTATGAAACAGAACACTTGTGTTATAACGACTGTCGTTGCCCCGCCATGCGAGGATAAATAAGTTACATAGGTGGTAACTTGTAAGCTGGCACGAGGTGTATGAAACAGAACACCCGTGTTATAACGACTGTCATTGCCCCGCCATGCGAGGGTAAATAAGTTACATACATGGTAACTTGTAAGCGGGCACGAGGTGTATGAAACAGAACACCCGTGTTATAACGACTGTCGTTGCCCCGCCATGCGAGGATAAATAAGTTACATAGGTGGTAACTTGTAAGCTGGCACGAGCTGTATGAAAACAGAACACTTGTGTTATGATGACTGTTGTTGCCCCGCCATGCGAGGATAAATAAGTTACATACGCCGTAACTCTTAAGTGGGCACAAGATTTATTAGGCACAAGAGGCGAGGATTAATGTAACACATAATTACAGACGTGTTATATTTATAAATTATATCAGTAACATTTATTCTGTTTGTAACTGTTGACAGGTTATGACAACATAATGACGGCTGTGCTAAAAATAGAACACTCATTATGAAGAGAACAATACAATTTATTTGTAAACGAAGACGGAACAGTAAAGAACAAACACTGCACATCAAGATTGCAACGAAAAAAAATGAAACTTTCTAAAATTTGATAAAAAATTGAAGAAACTTCACAGTGAGTGGATATTGCATAGAGTTTATATATTAGTGGTATAACTGAGGTACATCATCCAAAAGAACGCAATCGATTGTCCGAACAACATTCTGTGATGTCATAATGTTAGTAATGATGTCATAATGTAAATAGTGATGTCATACCTGCCACTATGAGGTATGAAATAAAAATTAATGGTTTGCGCCGGAATCCATACCTGGGGGATAATTAAACGTTATTTATAATAAACTTAAGCGACAAACTTATATAAACACAGGGGAGGCAGGGATAGTTCGACACACAATCCTGTGAAACAAATCTAACTTATTGGTTGTAATGTTTACTGATTAATGCCGTGCAGAAACTCAAGGATTGGCCTGCCCACCCTGCCAACCCAATGTTCCACACAATGTATATTTACGTCAACACTCACAGTGTACGATCTCCTCAAGTAATTAAAGTAACAACCACGTAGATTCTTTAACGAATATTCCATGGAATGTCCGAACAACAACGGTCGTATAGTGAGGAACCCAGCAAGCAAACATGGGCCAAGGAACGCCTGCGTAATACTGGGGTGAGATGGGTTTGGGGGCAACATGGGAGGGGTGTAACTAACCTGGTCGACGGCGATCGTCACATAAGCGGGGAGGTTTAATCTTTTCATTAAAATCAACCAATTAGAAACAATGGGTCCCTGCATAAACGATTGTCACATTATGTCGTAACAATTAACATGTTTTTCGCGATACACCAGCCGAACAATGACATAACGATGATGTCATACTGACCAAACAATGACATAATGATGACGTCATACTGACCGTACAATGATATAATGATGATGTCATAAACATTAATGACATCACAAGCACTTATGACATCACACCCACTTACAAAGTAACAAAACCCGAAACACGACATGACAGCCGTTCTACGAAAGCTGTATCCGGTTGGTCGGTTCTCGATAAGTTGCGCGATAATGTCACCACTAGTGGTCAGTGTACCTGTAAAATATTTGTTTGTTTGCAATAACGAATATTAATCTGAGCATAATCTAATCATCTGCCAATTTATTCAGATTATGATGTTTATTGTCATGTTGTGTCAAAACAATCAACATTATGTTTGTAATAATGGGTATTATTAGATACACAAAGACAATGTAACACCCATTAAATTTTCATTAAAATCGAGTTATGGACTCAGGACTTCGTACAAGTTGTTGCTGCTGTGATTCAAACACAGGTTACGATTCAATAACGTTTCAACGTCTTGTACAAATCGTCTTCATCAAGGTGAATATTAAATAACACTAAAGGCTTTCAATGTCTGTGTTATAACCTTTCAGTGTTATTGGTATTTTCCCAATGGAGGCGACCTGTATAAGACTTAATGTAAATAAACCAGATGAGCTGTTTTATAATTAATAGAGGATTTGAATCAATGCATCATAGTGATCATACCTGCAGTTATAACTTGAGTAACCACGGGTCTTTTATTAAACATCCTTGTGTACCAACCTACCAACCTAACCGCCATGTTTGACCCCTTTATTCATTACATGCAAAACAACAATGCCATAAAACATTTAAAATTCATCTATTGCGACATAAATATTAAAACGAATAAAACAAATAAAATTTTTCCTAAGTTTCATGTTACGAGGTAGACATGAAATGATCGACTGAAATTGATTAATTAATGATTAAAGTTTTTGTTAAATTTGTTTGAGAAGAATCTTTTGGTGTTGTTTAATCGCTTGTGTTTCGAATGCCGAAACCATTTTTAAAACAACCTCGTTGAAAAACATGGTGGCGAGTCTTGAATAAATTAACGAACGGAACTCGAAGACGACATTGAAATCGACGATGCATGAAGACGGAGAATTCCCGGGGTAAAACTTCCAAGTACAATCCAATAAATTAAAAAGTCGACCATCCGTGCAAATTGCTTTCACAAACTTTGGTTGTTTGAAGATTAATCTTGAATTATAATGTTCTTTCACAGGACCAAAGCCGACGACTAACTTCGCGTTCGCAGAATTCTCAGTTTTTGATCGAACGATACTTTTGGAGCACCATGGCACAAAATCCACGTATTTTTCTACATCAGCTACAACATTATACATAACTTCAACAGGAATATTCATAACTTTACGGTCATTATGACGTAGTGTTCGTGAAAACGCCGACCCAATAGACCGACATTGCATGGAGGGCGCCCATACAGCTCGGTGACAAACTTTCAAAACAGAAAACATTTTAATTATAAACGAACACAAACATATTACCTAAGCTGTGATGAATTAAATGTCAATAATAAACATATATGACCTTGGTGATATATTATATAATCACAACATACATCGCAATAAAACCAAACGTCGCCTTCTGATCAATGTTATAATAATAATATTTCCTCTGTTGTTATTATAATATATTGTTTCTATTTTATGACGTAATCATTGAACATTATTTCTATGTTCACAGAATCACACAGAAATATCATAACCCGACCACTATTCTGGGAGTTAAATTAAACAAACCAACTTGTCTTAATATTTTATATTGGTAAGTTTACAACTTTTTAACATACCGCTGACAAATTCTTTTGTAAATTTTTTTTTTTATATAATAATATTTTTAACTTGTCTATACTCTTTATCTCTACCTAGCGGTTGAATGTTTACGCCCTGCTTGATTACCCGACACTGATTGCCCCGCGCATAAAACGCCTCTCAACGAAAGACGGCTCTTCCTAAGCTACCACGTTCCAGTTTATATGGGGGTTGGTTTCAGACAAAGTTAGAACTTTTTCCGATAGCACAGACATTATACCAGCAGTTTAACATTAGGGTTATTCTTACTATATCTACTACAGTAAATATATCTAATAATATTATACTAACATAGTTATATGCATTATGTTTAACTAATATTAACATTATCTTTTAGATACAGTTATCAGCGATCTATTCATTACGTCACTCGCAGTGTGACGTCACTTTGCGGTACATAATCTTAAGTTATATCACAATACCGTTCTTTTGCGACGCGGTTTCTTTCATCATACGTACTAGTATGACGTCACAACACGGTTTATTCTACGCTGACGTTTTAGTCTTTTTTTTCATGGGGCCCCATTCGCGTTTTTGCGTCGACCGCGAGTCGATTTCTATTTGCGGCGGTAAATACGCGTGAAGAAATAAGATCAAAGAATAGGTGAGTAAGAATGTATTGTTCATCACAATATGCATTGTTACGTACACCAGTTGTTTTAGATTACGTGTGACGTCACGAAGCAGTGATGACGTAACAGAAGAATCTGCTTCGTAAGTGCTTTGTTACGTCATAATATCGATGGTTTCATTGTTTCCAATTTTATAGAACATGGGTATGTGACGTCACAGAGGATCATGCATGCATCGCTCGGGTATAACAAGGTGATTATGACGTAACATTTGATATAATTCTGACGTAATATATGAATTGTTACAGATGGGACAAGACGAGAAAAAAAGCGCAAGGTAGTTTTAATTTAAAATTTTAGTGCATTATTTTGTGAATGTAAAGTAACGAACGGTTCATGTATTTAAGTTGGGGGAAGCCCCCTGTCATGGCTGTTGCCCAACCACACGAGGATCATATTAATTTAAATAACGTTTTGTTTTACAGACGAAGAACAAAGACGAAGACGCCAATATAAGGATGCCGGTTTGAGGTGTTTGTAGGTTTAAGTGTGTATAGGTTTATTTACAGGTGTACACGCGAAGAAAGAAGATCAAAGGTGAGTAAGAATGTTAAATAAGTCACAATATGCATTGTTACGTATACCATTCGTTTTAGATGAAGTAGAATATGACGAAGCAGTGATGACGTAACAGAAGAACCTGCTTCGTAAGTTGGTTTACGTCATAATGTGTATTATTTTATGCGTTTTATTATACAGAACATTGGTGTGTGACGTCACAGAGGAATATGCGCCTGGGCGATTGTTACAGACGACGATACGGAGACAACGATCAAATATTTTTAGGTGATTTAGATTTAGTGTTTGTAAGTATGAATGTGTTTGTGTTTTAGCTGGTGCACTCTTACAGTGTTGCCAGCTATTTTTTGCTGGGCCCAATGTTGCCAGCTATGTCCCCAAGCACGTTTCAGTGCTTCTACATGTCTTTGAAATAAATGCAAAGGAATTGTTGCAACAATCTTACTTGATAAAGATTAGCATCTACTGTAGTGTTCATTCCTTCCGAGTGTTTTACCTGTCGGGACTTGAATCTTACAGCGGTTTTGTATTGTCTCGGTTTGCTTTGCGAGAACTCTGTTTTGGTACACATATACTCGAGTAATATCAACGCGCAGTATAATATATACACCAACTTTCAACATATTAATTCTTTTAATAAAAATAAATTAAATTCAACCATCATATAATATAAAGTCCCCGCCACAGTTAAAAGTTAACTTTTAATTTAACACAACATCGCGTATGGCATAATTGGGACGATGGCCACGTCACAATTACGCTTTACGTCGATGCGGTGGGTCAGCAACGTCATGACCCTGCGTTTGGTGCGGTTACGTCACGGTCGGTTTAGTTACGTTACAGCTGCGGGTTTGTTACGTTGACGTCGCCGCTTAGCGGTACGTAACAGCCACAGTATGTCGTAACGGTCGATGCGGTGCGTAACGGCCGGATGAAATTATATTGTGTGAAAATACGACGAGAGTATCGCGGTACCAAAATGTTTTCTTAATAAGCGGTCGGGTGATCCAGGGCCGTTGTTGGTTTTGACTCCTTGCAGGTGACCGCTAGGTGGCGTGAGCACTGCGGGGCTTTTCTGTAAGATTTTGTATCTTTTCGTTTGTTGATGTTTCGATGATTATGTTGCGCTTATTTTATGCTTGTTGGTGTGATTGAGTTATTGTTCATTATTATTGCACAATACTAACTTTGTTGTTTTTCTTGGTTTCTTTTCCTTGCGGATATATCCAGCAAGGGTTTCTCACCAGAGTAGAAACCCACTACCATTGGCTGGGGGCTTGTCGTGCCGTAGTGGCTTTCCACCAACGCCAGCCACATAAACTATGAAGGTATTTTAATCATGTTTTACTTTTGCAGAACGAATATTTATTTAGCGCAAAAATCTAAAATTCTTTGTAGTTATGACGTCAGAACTTTTGCCATGATGTCATACTTCTCATTTAAAGTAGGTTGTTCATAATTAACTTTAAAGAATTTACACAACCCCCTACACCGGGATTCGAACACAACCCCCTACACCGGGATTCGAACACAAAATTAAGGTTTGTTGTTTTATTGCCAATCAAATATTTTCGTGGATTTTGTAAAATTACCAAAACGTCTACGCAGCTACTAAGCACGTGGTTTACAGAAATCCAAAATATGTTTATAATATTTCTGTGGTAAAAACTACAATAGCACTCTCTTTTAAAATTTACAATTGATTATGACGTGGTAATGACGTATCTTGTACCACACACAACGTAAGAAAACATAATCTCGATAAAGGACAAAACGATTGTTCCGGTATTATGACGTCATAGTGGAATGATTATTGTCTGTACATCCGGTATGATTGTAGGAATGGGGGGAGGCGTAAAAGACGGGAAGATAAAAACGCGGCTTTTATTCGAAACAATAGAAAGATTCGGTATCATTGTGACGTCACACACGTATCATTGTTTTCAATCGTAACGTAACAATTGACCGGACTGTGACGTCATAATGTAGATGCTGATTTCGGGAGGTAGGGGGTTCCCCTTCGAATTGAGGAATAATCGCGGTGTACACGCATTATGACGTCATTATCGTTACGACAATGAAACAATGGGACTCCGTGTGACGTCATAATGTTTATTATTTACAAAATAAAATGAAGAGCTGGGTAAAATCTGGGAAATCCCCGGTGACGTCATCAGGGTTGGTGTAAGAGGGAAGCATGTGACGTCATCATTCGTTACGTCATCACTCGCGAACCTTCGTCAATATTCATCCGCGCATTAAACATCCGCATTAACGAGAAACAGAATCCGCAAGTGTCATAATTCTGGAGTATATGAATATTTACACGGTCGCTGGGTGGCAGTAATGAGCTCGATCGCTGGCAGTAGTAAACATGGTCGCTAGTTGGCAGTAGAGAGCACGATCGCTAGTTGGCAGTAGTGAGATGGCAGTTTTCGTAAAAAAGTTTATAAAATGTCGATGTTTGAACTAGAATACCATATCAACGTCTGTTGGCGTGTTGTCCACCTGTCTACAGCCGGCTGCAAGGTGTGCTGTAGCGTCGCCGGGGTGCTCAGCACTCTTGTTTGGGTGGTTCGATATATGGAGTAAGTTGGCGCGTAATGTCGTTTCTACTTGAGCGAGGCATTCGCGAAGTATGTCCTGTGATGTCATAATGGATAGAAGTTAAATTTAAGTCAAAACATAACGTCATGATTAGCATGTGTTATAATGAATGTATGTAACTTGTTTATCCTCCAATGGCAACGACAGTCATGCGAAAACGGGTTACGAGTTATCACGTGTGTAACTTTGTGCTGACAAGCAGCACTGAGCCTTGAACCCAAAACCGCAGGCGCGCCAACCAGCGTGCCGGTGAAATAAACATACGTCACACATGACGTAATACTCGCCCTAACCGTTTAAACGGGTCGCCCATGCGCGGTCGAGCGTGAAGGCCAAACCCGCGCGAAACCGCTATTTGACGTCATAATAAAACTTCGGAATCGCGATTCAAACAATGGATTCAACGTTTCAATCAAACAGTCATTGTCTACGTCATATAGAAGTTTTGTCGTTGGCGCGCGAAGCGGGGTCTTTGTTTCGCGTGCACGGGGTTGTGACGTCACTTTTAACATTTTACGTCCCATTTACGAATGTGACGTCACAATAATGTGCGTGGGCGTCATAATCGACCACGCCCCCTCCCACGCAATATGACGTCATTATCTTATTTTGGGAGCAAGCGATGAGTAATTTGGCCGTTGGGTGTCGCAGCCGCGCAATCGGTGAAATCGGCAAACCGCGGTATTTGTGACGTCACAGATGAACTTATGTCGGGACAATGAACAAATATTGAAGCCAGTGTTGCCAGATGTGTTTGATGATAATTTATCAACTTTTTGAGCACTTACGAATATGCGACCACATCCTTTGCATATGAAACATTACTTGTGTATTTGCATGCGTTGTATAATGTTGATTGTTAATGTGTTTTGAAATATTTGCCGAGCTTTGTGTATTTAGTTGTTTGGTAAATTCATGATTTAATAAATCTCCCAATGTAACTTGTAAAATATTAATTTGGTCATTATATCTGGCAACACTGGAAACCCAGTGTTCCCCAACATATTTTCTCAGTGTTCCCCAATAACGGATTTTTGATAAATATCGCTTTGTTCGAAAGATATTTGTGACGTGATAATGGTCAACACAGGATGTGACGTCACAATGTAACACGTGGTGCTCGATTGAAGGGGACTCGAAATTCCCGAACCGCGCGCCTTTGATGTTTCAACAATCAGCATTGTGACGTAACAATCCATCTGTTCGTAATTAGGCCACCCGGTATCTGTGACGTCACTTCCTCCCATTGTTGAACTTGAAAGCGTCATAATCGCGATTATCTCGCGGCGTCTGTCACTATTATCCTCACAACGATTGAAACGTTTGTAGCAAATACTGAAACTTAAAGAGCACCAACCGAAGTGAAAATAACTTGCTGAATATTTGAACAATGGCCTTGAATTGGAATCGCGTCGATCGCGTTCCCACGATTGCCGCGTGCCTTGTATTATTACGTCATCTAACAATGCTTCAGGGCTCAAGAAGAAGAATTTTCTATTGTGACGTAACAAGGCCTATTCACGGTCGCGAAAATAGTTTCGAACATTTCGAAACCGCGGCAACGATTCGGAAATAAAGTTAAATATGACGTCACTCATCAAAAATGTCATCTGATTGTCGACGTCACGACTTTAAACAATCGGATTGTGACGTAAATAGAGCACGAAGGTAAATCGAGGTCAATAGTCACGGATGGATGGTTATCTCACGTGACGATGCGGTTCAGTGGCTTCCGGTTTATGAATGGTGATTGTGACGTCAGGATGGTAATTATCGACTGCGTTCCATTATATTATGACGTCACAACCACAATAATATTAACGATCGATGTTTTTGACATTTCTGGAATTTCGAGAAAAAGTTTTCCCCACGTGACTGTAACGCACGTGGCGGCTGTAGACTCAAAGCAGACTGTCGCTACGTCATAATACGAGATGTTCGTTCAATTCAACAAACGTTTCGCGAATAGTGTCAAGTTACGTCACAATGATTTATACGTCATGATGTATTATGACGTTGCAATATTTCTTTTAAGTATATTTTAACGTAACAAAACTAATTATTATCACTAAGACATCAAACAAAAGATCAAAGTGACGTCATGAACAGATTAATGACGTCACTGTATTCATATCGACGTAACACTTACCAGATCGACACCAGTTATCTCATGTAGTTTCTCCAACAATAATTGTCTTGACGTCCATATTCTGGATGCAGATTGCAAACCCACGACGGCCGCCCCTACACTGCCTGCAGCGACCATTGAGGGGGTGTACACGGAGAACGTGTGGTCTGTGACGTAACATTACTTATATGTGATGTCATAATCGAAGTTTGTTTTCATAACCGCTTAACTTTTTGGACACGACCTTCGGGTGGTATTAACCCGCGCGGAATAACATCAAATATTTCAGGTCAATTATGACGTCATTTCCCCTTAACTGAGGGGGTTTGTGACGTCATAATTGGTCTTGTTCTATCACAGCCCAATGTTGTCGGGGGATTTTCCTAAAATTCGCGGCAACGCGTTTGTGGTTCATGGTTTATTGTTACGTCACAATCGCTTCTATCATAAAATGAAAGGATTTCCTGTAATTTGATTCCAGCGGTCGTGTGTTACGTCATAATCACAATTATCACCTGTACAACAAAGATGAATGAACGTATGCGCATGCTTCTTCGCTACAGCGACCGTGCTTTCATCCATATGTAGCCTGTGAAGGATCTGGTCCACAAAGTCGATGGGAGTGATTGACAGAACGTCCCATTTCAATCGCATCAACAACAGCAACTCAAACTTCTGCAAGTTGGATGATAAACTTAACAAATGGCTTCATGCACACGTACAGTGTATTGCGTCATGAACTATGGGGAGAAATTATTAATAACAAACATATTATAAATTAAATTTTAAATAGACGGTTTTTGTTTAAGTAAGAAACTCTCAGAAATAACGCTCAAGTTTAATTAGTGCTTTTACTTGGCGAAATATTTTTTTATTATTGGGTGTTTTGTCTGTCGCACATTTTGTAGCAATTGCTTATTTAACATTTAAACAAAACTTTGTAATAAAACCTGAACATCTTTTTATTTCTTCGAATACGGTAGCTAAGATTAAATTAATTAAAACAACGAAGAGAATCAAACTAGCCACAAATCGACAATTGTTAAAACATGCCACTGGTAAAAAGTGGAAAAATATTAAATAAAATCGTGGCCGCTAACCCAGCATGCTTTATTAAAATAAGTTGAACACGCCACGCCTGTCTACGTTTGTATTGCTACATTACAATGCCGAATCAAATTAACATTCTCGAGCCCTTATTTTAGTATTATGACGTCACATTCCATATTTCGCATGTTTGATGACGTAATTTAATTGACCTTTGAACCAAACCCACGTGATCTTATATACAAACACAGATGAAAGGTAATTGTCACGTCACAATCGAAGGCGACGCGACAACTCGGCGCCCGCGACGATCACGTGGTTGGTGACGTCACATCGCTGTCATCGCGATGATAAAAATTAAAATAAAAAAGAGAAAAATCCGATCCATTGTTCCATAGGCAAACATTGTGGGGTAGCGGTACGTCATAAAGAGGATTGTCTGCTAACAATGCATGGTTTAAAAGTTGTCGAAGCATCTGCGACGCGACGATTATTCTAGCGAAACTTAAATGATTAACCAGTGTGATTGTTCTGAATATAAAGACCTCACCGCGCGGCCTATGTTACGTCACAAGGAAAAGCGCTAAGAATGTGGTGTTTGCACGCGTGAGTGCCCTCAATGCGCGGTATCGCGCGTAACAAAGTTGATAACTCACCAATAATTCATCCTGTCCCACCGAATGGTCGGTGTAGACCACCAATTTCTCCGTGGTCAGCGGCAATGTTTCTTTCACCTGCAATGGTAATCTGATTAACCGCGTATTTTACTTGGCCCATCATCAGTGTAAAAGAGGTTACTATCCACCAAGTTACTGTCCGAAACATCTGCTGATCATGAGTTTAGTATTTACTTATCCTTGCATAGCGGGAAACGACAGTGCTTCCAACACAGGTGTTTTGCTTCTGCCCACCAAATCAAACAATACAAACTGCATTATATGTGTACAGACCAAATACCTTGGACGCGATGAGCATACACGCTGACCCCAATGATTGTAGTTGTGTTCGATGTATTGGATGAACACTGAGGAATCGATCGAGGTAATTCATGGACAGAGGGAAGACATCATCCTCACATTTCTGTTCTTCGCAAACCTGGGGTGAGATTGGGGTTATATGGGTGAAACCTCGCATGATGGGGCAATGATAGTTCTGTTCTATACACCCTGGCCCGCTTACGAGTTACCACATATGTAACTTTGTGGTGATTGTTTTATATATGGCTGATAACGTGGGCAACCCATTAGTGACCACTGGGTTGAAGCAATTACCGTTAAACGTGCAAGAACAAATACGCCCACAATGATAACAGTGTCAAACTTTATAGGTGATTATGTGGGGTTACTTGGGGTCACGCTTCGTCGACGCTATAATCGCGGGTGGCCGTGTAACGGATGTGACGTTATTAGTGACCGGAAACGAGAGACGTAAATAGCGGAACTACGTCAACAATGGTCGCGTCGCGGTTTAATGTCGGATTCCGCTAGTGTGACGTCACACGCGGGTGAATATCGTAGGAATGTTAACTCTCATTGTTGTTGCGCCCTTAAGTAGCGAAGAGGTTTGGAAACAAAGGTTGGAACCGTGGTAACTTTGTACCGATGTAACTAGAACCCGCTTGTACCGAAGCTTTTAACAATTTGTTGGAATTTTTATGAATGGTTGGTTGGTTGGCGTGGTGGCCGCGCACCGGATACCGGGAGTCATTTATTAACTTCAGGCCAAACGGAAATCTACAAAAACACGCGCTGCTGCAAACTAGAGTGCAGATTGTTCATAAACTGTGACGTAACAATTGCATTTTCGTGATAATGGCCAACAATTGTTGAAAATAAACCGCTTGTTATATATTGTTACGTCATTAAAGCGATTAAAAAAACTTTGAAAAGTTCGCTTCGCGTTCGCCACAAACACACTGACATATACGTGACGTCACACACGATGACGTATACATGACGTCATACCTGCATCATCCACGTAGCCACAACTTTTCTCATATAAGGTTGAACATCTTTCTGCACGCATTCGAAGTAACTTGTAGACACGAGGTAGCGGTCCTCAAGCTCCAGTAAGTTTCGTAACACTCGGGGGTCGTCAAGCAACGCCGGATCTTTCTTAGCACGCAATGTTCGTTCCACAACACATGTTTCTTCACAAGATAAACTCATAGTTAGTTGACACCTTAAACAGGGGCGGTTGGTTCTTTGGGTTGGGTTGATTATTTTCTGAACATATTTTTTCCAATCGTTGACAACGCTGGAAGTTTCGAATTTCGTTCTTTGTTATTAATTGTTACGTCATAATCCGGTTGCTTCTTGAATTAGAATCGTTTGTTTGAACAATTATTAAACCACGCAGTTAAGTTGCTACGTCGTTCAACCTGGATGTGAATGTTGATAAACTAAAATATCAAAAGCTGGCATCTGGTTCGCGTGTAGCACAGCCTCGGGTGGAACAGATAAACAAGCAGTTATCTACACGGTATTATATACATGGTATCGTCTAGTTAATTTCCTTTACAGCCAACACTATCTAATATAACCTTATATTGACCTCGATATACATTGTACGCAACGAAGCAACATAATATATTCCCATCCATACCCAACACACACAGCGCTTACACAACCAAACACAACTTCCTGATTTCATGTCTGTAACAGCCAGGCACGTTGCTCTCTCCTTTGTACAATGAGAAGAAAGCAATTCTCGTGTGCGGTCAACTGGGACGACGAGTTGCCTTCTTCTTTTCTCTCTCCCATTCACAGAATTCAGGAAATGCTCTCTCCTGCCACATGTGGTGAAACATCAAACGCAGTTACACGTCACACATATTTTATATTTCTATGTTACCACCGCGCAACTAATCGTTTATTTCGTCACCAACTCGCGAGGTGTCATATTGTGACGAAATAATTACTCGTTTCCCGCGTTTTGTCATTCGAGAAGAAACTGGAAATGAAAACAATGGATTTCCGCTCAAGATCGTTTGTCACCTTATAATATGGAAACAAACAGCGATTATACGTCATAGATAGTTGACAAACCGGTTGCTTAATTTAAACATAATATGAGACATCACTCTACTACGTTACTTCACCACTGTACCACACAACGTCACCACTGTACCACACAACGTCACCACTGTACCACACAACGTCACCACTGTACCACACAACGTCACCACTGTACCACACAACGTCACCACTGTACCACACAACGTCACCACTGTACCACACAACGTCACCACTGTACCACACAACGTCACCACTGTACCACACAACGTCACCACTGTACAAACGAGCTAATAGTTACCAGACTTAACCTAGATATCAACGACGCTCCAATTCGATGCTGGTGGCAACGGCGCATCAAGTTACACACCTCGTGCTGTAGCCAACTATACCTACATTCACATATAGGAACACATGATACGCCTTATGTTTAACAACAACCCGACTAAATCTACATACACGATACACAGGAATAGAGAACATGATCCTGCATATGGAACCACCCGGCTAACCCAAGCACATACACATATAAACCTACGACTTCTCATAACACCCAGCCAAATTATTTAAAAAAACTACCAGTTTGTACAGGGAAAGTGACGTCACTTCACGTAACAATCACAATTGTGAGGTAAATGCCTGCAGGTTAAAATAAATGACAAATCTAATTTTTAAATTCCCGAATATTTTAAGTTACAGCGCGATAAACTTAGAACAGACATCGCAAATATTTGTTCTAGAACCACAACATTGTTTGTGACGTCACAGTGAATAAATAAAGCCCCGCTTTGTAGGTTTTGCGTTCAATTCAAAGCATTCGGCATTTTTTCATCCGTGGCGTGTACAGCGATTGTAGCTTTGCTGCTAGTTTCATTCTCTTCGTTGTTTTGATTAATTTGATCTTCGCTGTCTCGTTTGAAGAGAAAAATAAACGTAAATGTTATTTTAAAACATATCTAAAACTTTTAAGCTATATCACCAAAACACCCCATACATAATGACGTCATCAAATCTATCCTACACGATGACGTATGCGGCACATTAGATCAGCCACCCTCCCCCCAGGCGTTTATAGTTTGAACAACATTTGTTAGCCGCCAGCAAATTAAACACGATAATGCTGCAACGAAAAACCAAAGTACTTCTCCTGCTTACGGTAACGTTGGTAGTTTATGCAGTTTGTGCTTGGAAAGCTGAAGGGAAAGTTGAAATGGCTAAGCTTAAATTTAAAGAAGGTTTGTATATTTATTAATGGATTTCTATAAAAAGAAGTAAGCAAAGATTTTTTTAGCGCAGGTGAGCGCAGATATTTCGTGTTTGTTTTTTAAACGGCGTTTACACGACAGCGTACCTCTCGATGTAAAAAGAACCACTAGAGATACGGCCTGATAATTCACATTTTACGCTTGAAATAGTCCGGCGTCGTGGCGTAGTGGTTAGCGCGCCTGCCTCTAACCCACAGGAAATGGGTTCAAGGCTCGTCGCTGTTACCACTGTGGGCGTATGTGTCCTTGAGCAAGACACTTAACGGCAATTGCTCAAACCCAGTGGTCACTAATGGATTGTCCAAATTATCAGCCATACATAAAAATGAAAAAAAAAAAAAAATCCCCTAAAAAATAATCACCCACAAAGTAACATACTTGGTAACTCGTAAGCTGGCGCGAGGTGCACACCCGTGTGATAACGATTGTCGTTTTCCGGCCACGCGAGGATAAAGTAAGTTACATTCATTCATTCATAGTATACAGTTTAATTCAAATATTCATTTAAAAAAGAAGGTGTATGCTAGTTGCAAAGAGATTATTAGGGTTGTTTTGTATTAATAAAGTGTTTAAAATTAACTGTAAGATAACCTACAGGTAGTCTTTTAGGTTAGAACAGATTACGTAGTCCCGTATTACTGGGATTCGCACTCAGTGGAAGAAATTTACGAGACAGTATATTCAGTATAGCACCCTTGCCCACACATCCATTTCGCTACTGAAACAACATTTGTTTCTAAACCAGGGATTGTGTCTAAACTAAACTAGCGCACATTGAGTTAGTAAACAAGACAGTTTTAGTAATCGTCGTTTGGTTTGCAGGTTCAATGATTATTTGTCTCAATGTATGGATGTTTTATTTTTAACGTGAACCACTTGCGGGTCTGAACTTACTTGGTACTGATACAGTTCATTCAAATTCTATTATATACATTCAACCACAGTTTACCATGGTATACAAGTGCGCTGCATGTTTAAATTGGTCTTGTTATCAGTCCTGTCCGAAGAAACCTTCGTTTTTTTGGCTCCTGGACAAACGGACTTGAGGGCAAAGTTGCTTATATACGGCCGACTGGCAGCTTGGTCCACACGGTGGAGTTTACGAGAATAATTATGAAGCTCACTTGGTAAAGCATGGAAAGCGAAAAACCCTTAGTTCCAACTATTCCGTTAAAGCCAATTTGCTTACAACCATGTATTCTGGAAACCCCAACTTTTGTAGTTTAACTTTTCAATACATGCTTTGGTGGTCAATCCAAAAACAAGATTCTATTCAAATCCACTTGATTCAGCCATTTTTATATAAATGATGATTAGGTGAATGATTTAACGTTATTTGCTGGTTGGTTGGACACTTATATGGTTTGCCAAATCAAACATCCAATGCTTTTTGAGGATAACCCTGCCCTCACAAGCAGCATTGGTTTAAGAGTTTCTCAATGAAAGCTTTATTTCTTTCTTGTTTAATTCCGTTTTGGTGCTGTAAACTTTGTTTACGCCCTTATTGTGTTTACAAGTCTTTACTTATATAATTATTTTGCTGTTTGGTCGCTTTTATATTTTTCAATGCGTTTTTCCCATTACTGGTACCTTTTTTAAGCAAAATACATGACGTAACAATGGGAAAATAATGGTGTTTGTAACGTACAATAGGCCTTCTAATTTCAAACGTAAAATGTGAATTATCAGGCCGTATCTCTAGTAGGCTGTGAAAGAACAAACAAAGAAATATCTGCACCCAGCGTTGTTCTGCATACATATACACAATTAACATGTCTGTGCAAAAACAAAGTTGTTATTTAGTTTTCTTGAATTAAAATGTGACGTTAAATAGTCGCTGTATTATGACGTCATAAACCTCTCTGTTCCAGACGACGACGGGTTCTTATACGGGGAATTTCCCCCCTCGTTTCAATGGAGCGTCGCTACAAGTGCTTACCAAATAGAAGGTGGCGCCAATCAGGGGGGTAGGGGGGCGAGTATATGGGACCATTATTCACGTGTGGGTGGAACAGCAGATGGAAGTAATGGAGATGTGGCATGTGACAGTTACAACAGGCATAAGGTAAGTGATTTATATATCTGTATGTATATTGGGGGTTTAGTACCCTTTTGGACACTTTTACTCAAGTACGTTTTACCCATAGCTTGTTTTGCTGCTAGTTCCTTTCTTTTCGTTGTTTAATTAATTTGATCTTCGCTGTCGTATTTAAAGATTATTATTCTTCTTACCTTTTCCCAGGAAGACGTAGCTTTGGTGAAACAACTTGGGGTGACGAGTTATCGATTCTCAATCTCGTGGTCGAGGGTTTTGCCGACGGGGAGAATTGGTGGGTTGGCTGTTGTTATGAATAAGTGTACGCGACACTTTCGCTTGTATATACCAGATTAATCCATTTTAAAGAAATTATGCGCACAAGGGCATAGGTTATAGTGGGCATATCAATATTGCAGTATTAAACCTTTGCAAAATCGGGAGTATATATTTGCCCTATTTACACATTCATATTTACACCATGCACTTTATTCCAACCCCCAGACAACATAAATGAGGAAGGAATATCTTACTACAACAACCTTATCGATGATTTGATTGCAGCAAATATTCAACCTGTTGTAACGCTGTATCATTGGGATCTTCCATTAACTTTGCAAGTGAGGTGTTTATATATTAATAGGGGGGTTAATAAATCTTATGCACACTCCTATTAACTATTATACTTGGTTTTAAACCATGGCGCCCTCTATAACAGGCCTGGACACCGTCCGCTCCTCTCTCGAAACTGGAGGCGGATGGTTTTGCAGCGCTTGTATGAATTGTAGACAGTTTTGATGAGTTATTTAACGAATTATCGCATTAGATAGTGTTTGCTTGTGGTTTTAGCAGTTAATACAGTATGAATGTTTAATTTATTATTCAGTTTACGCGTATTATGTGTATAAAGTGGACAGTTGGTTATTTATAGTTGTGTTTAAGAACGAATGGCTGCCGGTGTAAGATTTTCCAATCGCACCTATGAGGTTAATCTTCATGCAATCATAAGGTTTTTTGATTAAGTAAGGTCTATCGCCAGGAGTTATATTATACTCTGCTGCTGCACTGTGTTTTAAAACTACAAAATTCAAAGATTTCTTAAAATGTACATACCACTCAAAAGTGAACTCAAGTCATTTTATGGATCTTTTTTGCAGGTTCTTTACCTAAGTGAGGTGTAATTGACTTACACCATCTATTTAAAGAATGTTGCTGAGTATGTGACAGTGAGGATTATTTATTTTAAAACTGTAATGGTCACTTACACGTTGAAAAATATTAAAACCCTTGTGTTAACTTACACACTGGAATCATCTTTATCAAAATCTGTGGCCCTCCAAATGTATTTCAACATTATGGCTAAAAGTATTGGTGGTGTGGTAAAGAAGCAGCAAGAAATAGTCATAACAACGGTTTCGACCGTTCGTGCATTGGCGTACAGATTGCATAACTCGCACCTCGCTCAACAGAAATCCGACTGCAGCAGAAAAGTAATGACTCTATGACAAGTTAAGGTTACAACCCAGTTTATTCGACAAAACGACATCACGCTACAGATAACAGTGAGAACTGCAAAGGCATTACAAGGCCAAACTGCCAGCCCATACAGCACTGGAAGAGCTTATAAAATGGCGAGAATTCAAAATGCAAGAAGAAGCATTACACACAAGAAGAACATTATACAGCAAGGCAAAGTTTCTCCGCATTGTCACAGGAAAAAGTCTATCAGCATTATTGATAAATGCAAGCATTGTTATACATGGGTTACAGGAAACAGTCAAGGTGCATATTGCATACACATTACGCCAGCTGGACAGATCACATTTCTTTGCCTTGATTCCAATGTTTGCATATTTTACCTAAGAATGTCAAGTCATCAGTGTTGTCAATCTTGGAAGTCATTCTGGTCAGTGTTTTTGTACTGGGGAGCTTTTATATGATGCTCTTGAAGATGAAAAATAATCAAATGCCCTGACAAGTGCCTCACCAGAATACACAAGCTTACCAACTAAATAGGCAGTTGCATTTGAATTTCTGTTGTCTGTGAGAAGCATGTACGGCTTGGCGGCTTGCCACAACATTAACAGAATAATGAACTGTCTGTGCTATTCTTGGCCATCTGTCCAGCCAAAGAAGAAATTATAATTATAAAGGCAAGATAAAAACATTCATGATGAAAATCCTTTGAAATTTTGATGACAAATAAAGGTACACTGGATATATCTTCCTGGACTTGATGATGACAAAATTACAAATGAAATTATGGGAGCAGGGAAGGAATATTTGTTTAAGCAGTTGGAAACAAACTTTTGTGGACACACAATATGTTGTTCATTGGAACGGACTGCAGCCATCTTGACCTCTATTGGTTACATGTGGTAAACAGAAAATTGGTGTTTTATCATGTGCATCTTAGTTCATATCCACTTGTACAACCTGTCACATAACCAGCCATACACATGATTTCTCACTATATCTTGCATACAAGCATTTTGTTATACATGTAACCTGTTTCAAAACTGACATTACCTTTACCAGCATATACAAACCACAAAAGGGATAGCATGTATTTTTAATTTGACTCATCTTTTTATTGTACAAATGTAAATGTGTTTTTTTTAATTACAATGTAACCGAAAATAAACTCAAATGACAATTTCTAAATTTATGTGACTTGGTGCAACTCAACAGTTTAAGAAGGGAAAAGTTATCTTTAACTTTGCTTAGCCTTTTGCTTCGACTGTGTCAATCTGTCCTGCTATTCTACCTAATACATCATTTCTCAAGTTTTTTTTGATAGAGCAGGACAGAGGCCCCTTCTTGAGATCAATATTAGGATTATATGACAAAAAAACAAATGGCAAAAAGTGATTTTGAAAAGCAAGCAGTCTACTTAAATTCAGAAACTGGGAAGTGGTAGGTCTTGTAGTTCAGAGAATATTTATAGTTAGGAAAGTTTTGCTAAAACGCTTGTGTGGCTTAAACAAACATAGCTTCAGTTAAGATTTCACACTGGTGGCCAATCAAACATAATACACACAAGCTAAATAAAAAAACAAAGCATTTATACTGTACTAACTGCTAAAACTTCGAGCAAACACTATCTAATGCGATAATTTGTCAAATAACTCATCAAACTTGTCTACAATTCGTACAAGCGCTGCAAAACCATCCGCCTCCAGTTTCGAGAGAAGCGCCGACGGTGTCCAGGCCTGTTATAGAGGGCGCCATGTTTTAAACCTATAATTAAATTAGATTTGCAAAACTAGCAAAGATGTAATTAATTACGTGCTCATAAATTAATTACGTGCTCTTAAATTAATTACGTGCTCAATAAATCAACCTTGTTTATTCCAGAATGAGTTTGGTGGTTGGCTTAGTGATGTCATAATCCCATTGTTTGTCGATTACGCCGACCTTTGTTTCCAACATTACGGTGACAGGTGGGTATTCCCCCGATATGATAATTTATACTATTTCTTATTTTCTTTTATGTTTACATAAACATAGCCGCCAAATCCGGGGTGGCAGGGTGGGCAGGCCAACCCTGGAATTTCTACACTGCATTAATCAGTATATATTACAACCAATAAGTTGGATTTGTTTCGCAGGATTGTGTGTCTAACTATCTCTGCCTCAAGTTAAGTGCTATGTATGCATAGATTCTTCTTTTTTATTTGACCGAATTATTTTAAACAACATTTTTCACATCAGAGTGAAAACTTGGATCACCCTCAATGAGCCTCGCGTGGTTGCCAGCGGTTACGAGAATAAAGACATGGCACCGGGGCTGAATAAGTTGGGGGTTGGGGGTTACAGAAGTAGCTATGTTATGCTAAAGGTGGGTGGGGTGGTTATTATTATGTGCGGATGTTTCCTTGGCAAGAAACTTACCGATAATTGCTCCGACCCAGTGGTCACCAATGGGTTGTCCAAATTGTCAGCCATGCAATACATTTCAATACTTCCAAGTTAAGTTACATCTATGTTATATTACACCACAGGCACACGCGAGGGTTTACCACACGTACGTCGATCGTTACAAACCAACACAACGGGGTAAGGTGGATTCCATTATGTGAGGGGTTTGCATTATATGTTTAGCGTCCCATTTTAGCCTAAAGCAGATTTCACCCTGCTGTTAGGTGTCTATACAAACAAGCAGAGCCAAAGTATATTGCATTCACCACATTAATCAATGAGGTTCCCTATGTTTGACAACTATGAGTGTAACTGTATATTAACAATGTCACTCCAGCTAGATTAGGGAAACCCCCTCACCCCTATTTTACCCAGGTCGAATCGGGATTACCCTAAACTGCGACTGGGGCGTACCACAGGACGACACACCCTTAAATAAGGATGCGGCCACCAGGTTTATGCAATGGTTCATTGGGTTGTACGCACACCCAATATACGTGGGGGGGTGGCCTAAAGTCATCGAGGATAATGTTGGTGGGTTGGGTTTCTTTACGTATATTGGTATTCGGTTTTGGACCCCAAAGCAATGGTTGCTATGAATGTAATATGATGAATTATAACCTCGATACATTATTATGGTTTGCCTGCTGGTTTTGGGCTCAATGGCGCCACCATTGTTGGTGTTTCGGGCCCTGATGATGTCCCACGGCGGACGTAACAAACAAGCCAACATGGCTGCTTCACCTGAATATTTAACATTGGAGTGGTTGGCCAATCATCAACTTGTTATAGAACAATATTTGATTAATGACAAACAATGGCTGTTTGTTTGATCACAATGTTAATCATCCTTTATATTCAAATCAATCTACTTTGTTAATAAAAAGTTTAAGACTTCCCGGAGAAAAAGTAACAGCCATAAATTCTCTTTAAAATAGGAGAGAAAAGTAGGAAAGAAGGCAGATCGGAATCCCGCCTTCCTGCGTTTACTCAAGCAGAACTTGATGACATCATGGGGACCTCGGACTTCCTTGGTTTAAATTCTTACACATCGTCGATTGTTGGTCATAAACGTAAACAATCGCCGGGATTTTTCACCGATAGTGACATTACAACCACCTTCGATCCCTCCTGGCCACCAAGTGGTTCGTCGTGGTTGGCGATTTATCCACCGGGGATTCGGAAAGTTCTTTCTTGGATCAAGGTTTGTTGTTTCTATGTTGCGTGTTGGGTGTGAACCTCATGCTAGTTGCCGAACATTCCTTTATCATGTTGTTTCCTTGTGGTTGTAGCGGGAGGTTTCCAAATATATGTTGGCACACGTAGCGACGTTGTCTTCTCCATTGAAATGTTTGTTTGGTTTCCGCTTAATGTTTGCAAATATTTGAGGTGTCGGAAATCATTAATGACTTACTGGAACCTGCGATTGTTGGTTATCAAAGATTGCGGTCGATGCTAATCATTGTATCATGTAGGGGGAATACCCGGGGTATGGGTCAGTCTTGATCAACGAGAATGGGGTGAGCGAAACCGACCAATCAGGTTGCTTCAATCTGTGCGACCAATTCAGGGTGAATTTCTTCAAGAATTATACGAATAATGTTTTGAAAGGTTGGTGTGTAGCTTTGTGGGTGATTGTTTCGCATGGCTGATGATTTGGACAACCCATTAGTGATCAATAGGTTGGAGCAATTGTCGTTAAGTATCTTGCCCAGGGACAAGGTCACCCTAAAAGGTGGAGCCTCAAACCTGTATTCATTTTCCTACAATACAATACTCAAGCCACTGTACAGGGGTGATGGTTGAGCTTTTTCCTTGGCATGTTATAACGAATGTTACGTTGTTGTCTATTCCCATCTCTTTAAATTTTAAACTAACAGATATTTTATAATTTATCCTTCAACTTGTTGTTTCCAGCCATAAGATACGATGGTGTGAACGTTGAAGGTTACACAGCGTGGTCATTACTCGACAACTTTGAGTGGGCACATGGGTACAAGGAAAGGTTCGGAATCCATCATGTCGATTTCAATACTTTAAAACGAACCCCCAAAGCTTCGGCCATGTTTTATAAACGACTTGTTGAGAACAACGGGATTCCCTCACGTGGTGTGCTGAGTAGGTGGTTGGATGAGATTGAAGGGGAGTGTGGGAGGGAGAATCAAGCCTTGTGTGAAACATGAATATTTATCGATTGTCGTTTGCTGCTAATTCCCTTTTTTCGTTGTTTCAATTAATTTGATCGTTTTCGAAGATATAACAATTGTTCAACAGAGAGTGTCGTTTTGTGAAACAGAAATATTGTTTTGTTTGTTTACCAAGTGATCATGTAGTACAATTCGTACAAGCGCTGCAAAACCATCCGCCTCCAGTTTCGAGAGAGGCGCCGACGATGTCCAGGCCTGTTATAGAGGGCGCCATGTTTTAAACCTATAATTAAATTAGATTTGCAAAACTAGCAAAGATATAATTAATTACGTGCTCATAAATTAATTACGTGCTCTTAAATTAATTACGTGCTCAATAAATCAACCTTGTTTATTCCAGAATGAGTTTGGTGGTTGGCTTAGTGATGTCATAATCCCATTGTTTGTCGATTACGCCGACCTTTGTTTCCAACGTTACGGTGACAGGTGGGTATTCCCCCGATATGATAATTTATAATATTTCTTATTTTCTTTTATGTTTACATAAACATGGCCGCCAAACCCGGGGTGGCAGGGTGGGCAGGCCAACCCTGGAATTTTCTACACTGCATTAAGATTCTTCTTTTTTATTTGAGCTAATTATTTTAAACAACATTTTTCACATCAGGGTGAAAACTTGGATCACCCTCAATGAGCCTCGCGTGGTTGCCAGCGGTTACGAGAATAAAGACATGGCACCGGGGCTGAATAAGTTGGGGGTTGGGGGTTACAGAAGTAGCTATGTTATGCTAAAGGTGGGTGGGGTGGTTATTATTATGTGCGGATGTTTCCTTGGCAAGAAACTTACCGATAATTGCTCCGACCCAGTGGTCACCAATGGGTTGTCCAAATTGCCAACCATGCAATACATTTCAATACTTCCAAGTTAAGTTACATCTATGTTATATTACACCACAGGCACACGCGAGGGTTTACCACACGTACGTCGATCGTTACAAACCAACACAACGGGGTAAGGTGGATTCCATTATGTGAGGGGTTTGCATTATATGTTTAGCATCCCATTTTAGCCTAAAGCAGATTTCACCCTGCTGTTAGGTGTCTATACAAACAAGCAGAGCCAAAGTATATTGCATTCACCACATTAATCAATGAGGTTCCCTATGTTTGACAACTATGAGTGTAACTGTATATTAACAATGTCACTCCAGCTAGATTAGGGAAACCCCCTCACCCCTATTTTACCCAGGTCGAATCGGGATTACCCTAAACTGCGACTGGGGCGTACCACAGGACGACACACCCTTAAATAAGGATGCGGCCACCAGGTTTATGCAATGGTTCATTGGGTTGTACGCACACCCAATATACGTGGGGGGGTGGCCTAAAGTCATCGAGGATAATGTTGGTGGGTTGGGTTTCTTTACGTATATTGGTATTCGGTTTTGGACCCCAAAGCAATGGTTGCTATGAATGTAATATGATGAATTATAACCTCGATACATTATTATGGTTTGCCTGCTGGTTTTGGGCTCAATGGCGCCACCATTGTTGGTGTTTCGGGCCCTGATGATGTCCCACGGCGGACGTAACAAACAAGCCAACATGGCTGCTTCACCTGAATATTTAACATTGGAGTGGTTGGCCAATCATCAACTTGTTATAGAACAATATTTGATTAATGACAAACAATGGCTGTTTGTTTGATCACAATGTTAATCATCCTTTATATTCAAATCAATCTACTTTGTTAATAAAAAGTTTAAGACTTCCCGGAGAAAAAGTAACAGCCATAAATTCTCTTTAAAATAGGAGAGAAAAGTAGGAAAGAAGGCAGATCGGAATCCCGCCTTCCTGCGTTTACTCAAGCAGAACTTGATGACATCATGGGGACCTCGGACTTCCTTGGTTTAAATTCTTACACATCGTCGATTGTTGGTCATAAACGTAAACAATCGCCGGGATTTTTCACCGATAGTGACATTACAACCACCTTCGATCCCTCCTGGCCACCAAGTGGTTCGTCGTGGTTGGCGATTTATCCACCGGGGATTCGGAAAGTTCTTTCTTGGATCAAGGTTTGTTGTTTCTATGTTGCGTGTTGGGTGTGAACCTCATGCTAGTTGCCGAACATTCCTTTATCATGTTGTTTCCTTGTGGTTGTAGCGGGAGGTTTCCAAATATATGTTGGCACACGTAGCGACGTTGTCTTCTCCATTGAAATGTTTGTTTGGTTTCCGCTTAATGTTTGCAAATATTTGAGGTGTCGGAAATCATTAATGACTTACTGGAACCTGCGATTGTTGGTTATCAAAGATTGCGGTCGATGCTAATCATTGTATCATGTAGGGGGAATACCCGGGGTATGGGTCAGTCTTGATCAACGAGAATGGGGTGAGCGAAACCGACCAATCAGGTTGCTTCAATCTGTGCGACCAATTCAGGGTGAATTTCTTCAAGAATTATACGAATAATGTTTTGAAAGGTTGGTGTGTAGCTTTGTGGGTGATTGTTTCGCATGGCTGATGATTTGGACAACCCATTAGTGATCAATAGGTTGGAGCAATTGTCGTTAAGTATCTTGCCCAGGGACAAGGTCACCCTAAAAGGTGGAGCCTCAAACCTGTATTCATTTTCCTACAATACAATACTCAAGCCACTGTACAGGGGTGATGGTTGAGCTTTTTCCTTGGCATGTTATAACGAATGTTACGTTGTTGTCTATTCCCATCTCTTTAAATTTTAAACTAACAGATATTTTATAATTTATCCTTCAACTTGTTGTTTCCAGCCATAAGATACGATGGTGTGAACGTTGAAGGTTACACAGCGTGGTCATTACTCGACAACTTTGAGTGGGCACATGGGTACAAGGAAAGGTTCGGAATCCATCATGTCGATTTCAATACTTTAAAACGAACCCCCAAAGCTTCGGCCATGTTTTATAAACGACTTGTTGAGAACAACGGGATTCCCTCACGTGGTGTGCTGAGTAGGTGGTTGGATGAGATTGAAGGGGAGTGTGGGAGGGAGAATCAAGCCTTGTGTGAAACATGAATATTTATCGATTGTCGTTTGCTGCTAATTCCCTTTTTTCGTTGTTTCAATTAATTTGATCGTTTTCGAAGATATAACAATTGTTCAACAGAGAGTGTCGTTTTGTGAAACAGAAATATTGTTTTGTTTGTTTACCAAGTGATCATGTAGTTGCCAGTGAAGCGTGAAGACACGTGATCGTGCAATAAAATAAACATCATATATTTGAAAATTTTCTTTTTATTTATACTTATTTACCAACCCGTTTTGATCTAAGTCCGTATTTAAACCTTTTTTATATACGGTCTCTGGTTTTTATAAAAGAAAACACCGAACTCTACCCCTAAACCACGTATACTATGCATACGATTTCGGCGGCGACTGAGATTTCTTACGTTTCCCATCAATTTTAATATTTATACACGGACTGCGTTGGTTAGTAATGTTAAAATAAATATATTCCGGTCCCCAAAAATGAACGAAACATTAGATTTCTATGTTGGTCAATCTAGCGAAGTCATGGTGGTCACGCATGATTGATTTCTACACAAAACTTTCGACAATCGTTCAAACAAGATGGTAAGTTTGTTTAAGTTAAAATTATTTAAAACAATAATGTTTTAATTAAATTACCACGTTTAATGCCGTATAATTAAACATATATTATACATTTATTATTTATCTACTCGTTATAAATCGCCTAATGATAATACTAATACGTTAAGTATACAACATCAACAATAAATAATCTTGGCAAATCTTGTGCACTTCTCATTTATAACATGTAGTAATGAAATCTCCATAGTTTTGTACAGGAGAAATAAGTTACGTTTATTCTTTCAAAATAAAGTTTCATCAAATTGAAATTCACACATAATATTCATAACCCATGCACCCCTTGTAGTTTCGCAACCAATACGACAACGATGTGACCGTGTGGAGCCCCCAAGGTCGGATCCACCAGATCGAGTACGCCATGGAAGCGGTTAAGCAGGGGTCAGCCACCATCGGGTTGAAATCGAAAACCCACGCCGTGCTTGTCGCACTGAAAGTAAGTTGGAAATGTTGTTTCTATTCTATATGCGTCGGAAGTTTAGTTTATTGGCAATAAAAGAAAATGTTATTTAAACAAATAATTTTGCGATGCAACTTTTAAACATTTAAGCTTAACTTTTAAAATGTTGAAAAAACGTAAAACAATATATATATATATGTGCACCTTTTATGACCCCCAGTGAGTAACATTTAAAAAATTATTCTCTTTGCTTTTTACCCAGCGCGCCCAATCAGACCTGATAGCTCACCAGAAGAAGATCGAGAAAATTTCGCCCCACATCGGGATCTCAATATCGGGGTTAACGTCCGATGCGAGGTCGTTGGGGAACTACATGCGCAGCGAGTGCATGCACCATGAGTTTCTATTCAACACGAGGTTACCCGTGACAAGACTCGTGGCTGCAGTTGGGGACAGTGAGTTTAGTCTCATTTGTTCAGTTTAAATTTTGTTTTATTAACATTTTCAAAACTTATCTAAATAAAATGGCTAAAGGGAATAATGAAAGACAGAATCTTCCAAATTTGCTGGAGGTTTTATTAAAGTTTTCTTTTCATTTTCTATGGTTTAAGGAGAAAATGAATAAACAATAAAGTTCAAATAAACAATTGTAGTCACAAATTTGATTTGTCTGCTGCCTGTGACTGCATTTTGCTGAGTTTCTTACGTTTCAGTAACCCACCATATTTGTTAAAGCCACAAATGTCACTATGACATAACAAACATAATTGTTAACTTCCCCCAGAAACCCAAACACCCACGCAACGATACGGACGTCGACCGTTCGGGGTCGGAATCCTTGTGGCTGGGTTTGATGTGAGTTTGATATTTGTGTTGTATTTATGTGGTTTAACTGTTTATTATAATTTCTATTTAATGGTAACGTAAATACTTTACTTTATTAATACTGGATTTTAAATTAGTATTTTAAAGTTGTTAATACTTGTAAAAACACCTCTGTTAATGTTATATATTATCCATGGAATTACTTTTCACTCTGGGGAAGTCTTGTGTGGATTTATGCCACAAGACTATTGTGGTAGCCATTTATAAACATATCATCCTACAGGAGAAAGGTCCCCACATCTACCAGACTTGCCCATCAGCTAATTATTACAACTGCAAAGCTATGGCTATTGGTTCACGATCACAAAGTGCTAGAACTTATTTAGAAAGACATCTCAATGAATTTGCTGATTGTAAGTATTTGCTACCTATTTATCGTTGTGTGGTAGTAACCACTGGGTTGTGGACTTGAAAGAATTGCCGTTAAGTGTCACAGATGCTCACAGTGGAAGTGGAAGTGAGCTATGAACCTGTGACCTCTTAAGCATAAGCTGACCATTTCACTTGATGGTAGATACCTCATGCTCACTGTCTAGCTCATTACCACTTTGACGCCATCCTTAAAATCTGTATTTCACCCCATCTTCACCCAGGCACCCCTGAGGAGTTGGTGCGACACGGGTTAACAGCGTTACGGGAAACCCTCCCGTCCGAACAAGAACTTTCGGTGAAGAATTGTTCGGTGGCCGTGGTTGGGGAGGGACAGGACCTCGTGGTGTACGAGGACGATCAAGTGTCGATATTCCTTGATTTATTGGAGGAGAAACGATCGTCGAGGAACGAACCGGCTCCCCAACAACAAGAGGTTGGGCAAGTGGTGAGTGGGGTTGAATGGGGGGGTTATATAGGGGGTTGGTGGGGTTGAATGGGGGGGTTATATAGTAAGTTAAGTTGTTATTCTTATATTGACCCGGGTACCTTGGGCAATTGCTTAATTTCAGCTTTTTATTTTAAACGTAAAACATAACAACAATGGCACCTTTATACCACAGATGTAACTTTGTGCCATTTACATTTCTTTAACAATTCAACAAATAAATCAATAACATTTTCCAGGGGGAACTCCCGGGATTGGTCCCCCCTGTGAGCGGTCAACCACGCGAAGACGAAGAACAACCGATGGATATGTGATGTCATAATGGGCTCGGAGGTCAAAAGTTCAAGTTTATGTTTCAAAGACAAAATACACGATTTATTCCGATACATTGGTATTGCACAACAATTTACATAGAAATCATATTAATGTTGCGATTCAAAGTCGAGGACGACCTTGTAAAACACGTAGGGATGATATTCCTGGGTGCCGAGGGTTAAACCGGGAAGAAAATCGTCCTGCGAGGAAATTAAAGATTAATATTTAAAAGTTGTGATGTTAAATAAAGCTAAATGTAAACGGATGTAACTTTGTATATAAGGTTGTAGTGTTGGTACAAGGGATTCTAAATCGGCTGTCCTGGCATTTATTTCCGTACTCACGCTCTTATGGTCTGCATCGGGGTGAATGACGCAACAGCACAAAGAGCGTCATAAAAATCTACAGCATTTTATTTTATCCCAGAATAATTACCAGAAGAGCTTTGTTTGACACACAAAGTCACACAATTACACCACTTTTTATCTCCTTGTTCACGATTAAGATGTTACAACCACCAACCTCATTAACAGCAGCGAGTCCCGTGCTATCCAGGCCAACATACAACTTATTCAATGTTTCTTGCAATCTTTTGGATTGTTTCTTCTGCGGTTGGACAACAGTTGCTTGGAAGTTGACAGGAAGTCCGTACCTGTTGCGTAATCACCCATGTTATAGGGGTAACATTAGGGGTGAGTGGGATGTTACCCTAACTTCGAAATCAAACTTTGGGTCAAAAATGCAGTTTCAATTTCAATATCCAGGAGTTTTGTGTCCTGTTATAAAACCTAATTTTTCCAACTGCACCACTAATAATGCTCATGTTAGGGAAATCACCTTAACACAGATTCCACGAACACTCGGAGTGCCTTCACGTGCATCCATGCGGTGAATACTTCGCTGAAGTTGACTTTCAACCATCGTAGTAGGGGGCCCTGGTAGGGTGGGGGGGTTACATGGTTGTATTATATATTAGTCGGATAAACGAACCAACATCTTCTTTTTATCCGAAGTCAATTTAGTGAGTTGATCTTTATCGGACGCCATGTCGCGCTCGTTGTATTGAAAGTCACGAAGAAAAAATCTGCAAAAGTTGGCGGTGAGCATGAGGTACCACGTATGTAACTTTGTGGGTGATTGTTTATCGGTAAGATAAAGACAGCCACATTGGTCACTTACTTGTGCCGTCCGCATTTAGTTTTGAATTCTTCATAAACTTTCTTGAATATTGTGACGCCATAAAGTCCATACTCCTCGTCCCGATAAAGTAACCTGTCATGTTATTATGATGTCATAATGGGTTTAGTAACATAAACATAGAAATAACAAACCTTGACGAACGAGGTGCGACGTAATCTGTTAAAGTTTCGTAATTCTTTTCCCATTCTTCGGTTGTTTGTCTGCATCATAGAGTCATTGTGAATTAAATGTTGTTTAAGATGTAACAACCAACATTATGATGTAACAACCAACATTATGATGTAACAACCAACATTATGATGTAACAACCAACATTATGATGTAACAACCAACTTACACCGGCACAGCAACAAGCAATGTTTGCAAATACTCCGAATTGTGAATGAAATCTTCTTTTTTTACGATTTCCCTCAAGTTCCGAAGCAGCAAACTCCCACTGGGTGAAAATATATTTACCCAAAGTTACATCGTACAAACATTAACCTTACGTTGCTTTCCGCTCCATGTTTTGTAGATTTGATTTGAGATTATTGTAAGCTTGCGACTTTGTGCGAAGATCTGTGTCGACTTGCGTGACAACTTTTGAAATAATTTCGGCCAAACTTTTGAGAGGTAACTTGACGGGGTATTTTGCCAAGTTCCATTGAAAGCGATGCATGAAGGTTTCAAGGGTGGCTGTGATGATGTCATCAGTGGTTAATATGACATCATCAATGGTGATGTCATCAGTGGTAAGTTTATAAAACTAAGCTCCAGGTGTTATAGGGGTTCCTTGCCATGTCACCCCTAACTATTAAAACAGGGGTCAAACTATATGTTTTAACACCATACTTATACCAAGTATTACCCCGCTACCCCCATATTCCACCACAACAACCCATACCCCCATATTCCACCCCGCTGCTACCCATACCCACCATCCCCAACTTTAAGGTTACTCCCCAACCGATCTTTTTGGTCCTCCAAAACGTCCCCCATGTACGACGAAACTTTTCTACAAACCCTGAAACATTTATCATTGTTAATGTTGGGGTTAAGTTTTGTCTTTAACCATTTGTTACTATAGGTATTTAACAACCTATTATTAAAAAGTCTGCTTTTAAAGAGTTCATAATTTTGCACGAATTCGCGCCACATGTTATTAAGGTGAAATACGGTAGTATTAATTATAAACGAACTGCGTGTTTTAGGCTGCATGTTACAGTTTGTAGAAATGCGCGCAAGTTAAACAATCGCGCGCAAGGCTATATACAATAAACCGACTTACCCCTCAGCAAAAATATCTAATTTCCCCAGATCGTCCGACAAACCGATTAAGGCGTCCAACGTCCCAACTTTGAGGTCTGGGATGTGAAATTTATGATTATTCGACATTTGTTGCGTCGCCCTGTTTAATTTCTCCCATGTTTGCTGGGGTGTTTTATCCCCTGGAGCGCTTATCAACCAATATTCTGACATCTCAACCTCAAATAACAGACGACAAAATAATTCTTTAACAACAATGTTTTTATGATTTCTATGTTTATCCTGTGACGTGGGTCAAAGGTCACCATAAAACACAATTTGGCAAAAAATTAAATAAATTAAAAACTTCTTAGTTTTAATAACATTCCATAATATTTATAATATTAAAACACCCACAAAGTTGCAAGCTTGGTAACTACAACCGTGCACAGAGCTACCATGAATAGTGTGCAATATTTCACAAATGTTATAACTCGACAGCGAGCATGAGGTGCATGAATACCTTATGTATCGTCCTACATAGAAATACACCATGTTATTATGAACCCACACGTTAATTTTCCACCCCACATAGTTGACCTCCCTAGCGCCACCTACGTAACGTGGAAAGCCGATCTGGTCGAAAATATTTTGGTCGCAAATTTTGGGCAAAAAATCGGGATTTTCGAAATAATTTAATCGCGCGACTTCTCTATGCATTATATTTTACTTCAAATTAATGTTTGATATCGCTACACGCAACGTCGTATTTTATTTACATGGGTATTGTTGACCCATTGGTGTTGTAACTTAACTGCAGCATTGCTCAACGTTCGGTGTTGCCATAATCGGCGTGGCGATCGTTAAACGCGATTATTTGTCCAAGTTTCAACAATCGTGTCTTTGTTCGCAACAGGAGGGTTTATTTCTAATTGTGACGTCAGTTCTAGTACTTCGTTTACATAATTAAGCTCTCGACGATGTCTGATGACGACAACTGTGACGTTAGCGCTCGTGACGTCATATCATGTTTCTGCAACCAAAAGTATCAACTTGTTACGTCACTATGTAAGTATTGTGTGAATTGTAGAATAAATAACGATCTGCATTATGACGTGACAACGTAAACCAACGAAACGTCACTGAAATACATTGTGACGTTTTTAAAATGCCTGAAACGTCATAAACAAAACATTGTTTAAATATTCTAGATATAAATTGTATTGAAACTTGGATTGTTGTGAGTTTGTGTTTGAATCATGAAATAATGTCCTGATATATTTCCACCATATGTGCATACAGTGTGCATGATGGGGTAATATGATAAGGTGTAGTTGTGGGTAGGAAGGCTTATATATGGTGGTTTAGTTATGTAGGGTGGGTTGGGGTGAGATGGTTTCGACACAAAATACTCGATTCGAAGAACATCACATTCAACTGGCTTCAAAACTATTAAGGTTCCATTGTTTTCCAACAATGGCGTTGTTTTGCTGAATCATGATGAGGGTGCAGTGTTTACCCTAGTCATGTTATATATTATCTCTATGTTTCAGGTCTTCGAAGAATAATCGACAGCATTAAGACAGGGGAAACCCCCGATATGAGAAACACTTGTTGGGTATGCGATGACATGGAAATATTATTCAAGGTGAATATTTAAATCATTACACCACGTGGTTTTATTGTCGTTCATTATGACGTCATAATCATCATTGTGTGACGTCATAATCATCATCGTGACGACACAATCGTAGCCGTTCGTTGAGTCGCGTAATTTCGCGGGCTTGGATTGTTCAACTTTAATTATTACGTCATAGTGGGTTACCCGCGCGAAAGACGCTTCGTGTTCGCATGTGACGTAACAATGCGATGTTACGTCATTATCTAGTTCGCTTCGTCAACAATATGTTCGCAAAACTCGTGGTCAATTGTGACGTCATAACCGGGTTTGTCTGGAAAGCGACGAACGCGATAGTGAGGTGGCGGTCAACGCGTTGCGTTCCTTTATGACGTCGGTGATTATTGTGACGTAGTTCATCGTAACAATGCGTCGTTATGACGTAACAACAGCGCGACACTTGCTCGACTTATAATAACGTCATAATTTACAGGAATCCTGGAAAGAATTGAAGAATTATGACATCACAGGTAACTATGACATCATAAACACTTCGAAACACCATACCATCTTATATTCACAGATTTTTGGTCGTCGATTAAAACATCTTGGGACACGAACTCACCACTTGGTGGGGATGCAGGTATGCTCTCTGTTGCCACCCAGTGGCTCGTTATAATAAATATCTTCCACAGCATCAACCAGTGTGAAGTTCAACATGAACCAATGTGAATGGGGAAAGTTATACACCAATGTTGCGGTTCGTATATTTGTTTGTTTATCCCTTGTGTTGCCTGATTATCCCACTGCTGTGGTTTCTGTGGTTTGGCTCCTGTTCCAGACTTGATGCCACCATTGTGTCCTTGGATGCGTAACGGCCTTGGTACAACAAATTTTCAACCATATAGAAATATATTACCACGTTTGTAACTCAGATGCTGACAAAACCTCACTCATATAGAATACGTTGTTGAGCCAACCCCCCATACTTACCGGCATTTAAACTTATTATTGCAGGAAAGTTTGTTGAAGTTTTCCGATGAAGAAGTTCCCGATACAAAATTGTTGAAGCATGAAAAGTCCTCGTTCGTTGTTCGAAGGAGTGATGGTGAATATGTAAGTTACCCCCACCCATCTTGCCCCCGGCCCATCTTACCCCCTGTATAGTATAACCCGGAACCGGGCCTATTTGGCCCCTGAATCATCTTACCCAAAACCATCTTGCCCCACACAACTAACACCATCTTACCCCAGATCCCCGTCCACGTTTGCCCCACCTGCCTCGACCATGTATCGTACAACGCCCTCAACCCCACCCACGTTACCCCCGTGTCGGAACTCGTCACCCACCTCACTGCGATGCTTTACGTCAACGCGAGTCAACCCAGTGATGCCAGTTCCTCCGATGAAACCGATGTTGCGCAACACTGCACCACTGTGGTGGTAACTGATGACAACGCACCCCCTGTTGCCGTGGAGAGGGGCTCGACGACAATGGTCATTGTTACCGACGACGAGCCGAGGTTTACGAGAAAAAAGAAGATTTTGTCAAATATTGCGGTGGGTCCTCCCGTCACTATACCTGTGGGGGCTTCCCCTAAGTTGTTACCAACGTCAAACAAAAGTCAAGAAAAAACAAAATTGATTAAAATCGAAAAAGATAAAAGTTTACAAAACTTTCCGAAAGCTTCATGTCAAGGTGGGAAGTTTATCATAAGGATCGATCCGAAGCATTTGGGAGGGAGGATAAAAATACCAACTGGCCGTTCCAAGATGTTGTGTTTCCTCCCCGCTGTTGAACGAACTGTGGTAAAAAAAGAAACGAACGTTGCAAAAAACAACCAACCAAAAATAATTTCAAGTTCGGAGTTTCATTGGGTGAAAATTGATGATGTCATGCCTGTGAAGAAGTGTGATGATATCATCAATGGTGATGTCATTAACCACTCCCCATTGACTCCTAGTGGCAAGAAGAGCAAACCACGAACGCCAACGAAGCGTAAACTTCATGAAACAAACGAATCTTCAATGAAGTTTATCGTCGCCGATTATTTGTCCCATCTTCCTAAAGAAGGAACAAAGTTGAAATATCCAAGCGTGCCCGCAACTAATAGAAGGTAGGGGTTTATTGGCATGTGTGAAGATGTAGGGCCTCACCCATGTAAAATAGAATAAATAAATGTTCTCTATAAGTTACCACGTATGTACCTTTGTCGGTGATTGTTTACCTGTATGCCTGATAATTTAGACAACCCATTAGTGATCACTGGGTTGTAGTAATTACTGTTAAGTGTCTTACCCAAGGACACATGCGCCTACAATGGTGATTACTGTGTTTAGAGCAATAACGAAACCTAAATTGTTGTTCATTTAACATTACATTACAGGAAACCTGTTGCGCCCAAAACCACCCCGATTCCGTACGAAGCTCATTATCTTTGTATCGATGAAACGATCACTAGGAGGGGCTGGAGAGCCTATTGGTTCAAACGGTGTCGCTGTGGTAGATCTGTTAAGGGGAAACACCCCAAAAGTGGGGTTAATGGGGGTGAAGGGGAGTTAGTGGGGGTTGGGGTGAATGGGGTTGAGACCCTGGGGGTGAAGTTAGAACCGAACCCCCCAAATATTGAACCTGGCGGAGAGTTTTCGGAACGTCGCTTGAAAGTTGAGCAAGCCCTTCAATCGACATTAACCTCATTGCGGGGGGAAGTTGGCACGTACGTTGACGACTCCATTCGTTGTTTCGCGTTTACACAGTTTCCTGATATTGAGTGTCAACAAACCAACACAACCGCCATTGTGACATCACAACCGCATCAAATGAAGCGTTTCGACGTTATCCATGGTCGTTCATGCGCAAAGGAAAAGAAAAAAGGCTCTCTCCTATCTTCGTACATTGAGGCTTCTCTCAAATCGCCGACGATCGTCGCCAACAGGAATCATGAACTTGAGATTCTGAGAACTTTGGGAAAGAAAAGTTTGAAAGAGAATTGTTTGGGGGTGAGGGGAAATATTGGGTTGGGGGTTGTGGGGGCTACATCTGCGGGGGTTAAGACTGTGGGGGTTGTTGGGGTGAAGCCTCGTCCAGTGGGTAAGAGGAAGTTATCAATAGCATCGGGTGACAAATATGACATCACAGATTACACGGTTGATGAACCACGACGGGGGTCGTCATCGGTGGTTGGGGGTTTGTTGGGTGGGTGGGGTGAAGTTAGTGGGGCAAGATGGCACGGGGGAGTCGGTACGGGGCAGTAACGATAACAGAGGAACAAATAAACCGCGCAATGTCGGTGGTTCGCGATCATTCGGAAGTTTTCACTTTCTCAAGTAAAGAGGTTCGGAGGGGACAAGGCCAAGTGTTGTTGATCAAGAGGAAGTATATTGATGGTGAAGCGGAGGGGGGTGGGGGGGTTGGTGGTGAGGGGGTTGGTGGTGGGGGGTTGGTGGTGAGGGGGTTGGTGGTGGGGGGGTGGATCCTCATGCGTTGGATGCGGGGCATCCTGATCGAGTTCGGAAACCAAAGATCTCCAAACGAAGGAAAGTTGATCCAGTTATTGATGACGAGGATTGGGTCGAAGAACGAGGGAAGACGAAGACAATTAAGAGGAAGCTCCGCCCGGAGGTGGATCTTCAAGATATCGTGAAGATTATTAATAAAAGATATTCTTCCAAGAAGGTTGTGGAGGATGGGGCTGTTGGGGTTGATGGGGTTGGTGGGGGTGGTGGGGATGGTGGGGTTGTTGGGGTTGGTGGGGTAGTTGGGGGTGGTGGGGTAGTTGGGGGTGGTGGGGTTATTGGGGTAGACAGTGGGGTGCGGGAAGATCAAGATGTTGGAAAGTCAAAGATTTTGCTCAAATTGAGGAAAACTCCAAAGAAAACGAAAGTAAAGAACGAATACGTTGCTATGTTGCCCGATGATGTCATCAATGGTGATGTCATTAAGGGTCAAAGTTCATCCGATGAATGGGGAACCCCCCCAACATCACCCAAGTATGCCAATCAACCATGTGAAACGAAACCACCCAACCACGACCATCCCATCGAAACGCTGCTAAACTTAATTGACAACAAAAGTCTCGACGTTTTGGAACGAATTTTGTTTTCACCCATGGTGTGCCAACTTACCCCGCAACAATTTATCGACAAAATTCAACATTTTAACGGAGATCGGCGGAAGTTAAAACATGGAAACAATATTACCCCTTCAAAGGGGAAATCCCCCGACTCAATACTGGATTCCCCGGAAGTGGTACGTGGGGTAACCCCCTCAAATGAGAACCAACCCATGGGGTTAAGTTTGAGCGACGACGAATTCCAAGGAAGTCCCGAGTCGCCCCGGGATGAGTTGGCAAATATCAACCAATCTAGTGACGCGAATATTGACGAACCACAGAAATCTTATAAACGGAACAAATTATTGAAACAAACGGCGTTAAACGGAGAATATTGGAATTCGTTCGTTGGATTGGATGGGAGTCGTAACTTACGTGATCGTGGCAAGTGTCAAGTTGCCACCGAGGTAACAAGTGAGGATGATAATGTTACAACCTCCACATGTGATGTAACAATAGGTGGGATAATAATAATTGTTTCCGTTGTGGTTAATATTGAATATCTATAGATATCATATATCCATATTAATATCCATAGATATCATATATAAGGCATAATATGAAATGGACTTTCACGAATCCCTCTGTTTTAATGTTATCCCAACATTTTGTGTTTAAATATTGTAGTTTCAAATAATGAAATATTTAACTTTTGTTCCAACAGCTCCCGGCACCAAACGTAAGAACCTCGGATTCGTCGAATACAACCCACCTTCTGATGAAACAATCACCAATTCACTTCCATTGTTACGTCAGAATGAGGTATTATGTAGTAATGCAAACAACAACTGCCTTAATCTTGTTATAGACATCACATCTGGCACCAACAATAACTATTACAATACACATGTTGTATACGCCACATTGTGTGTGAGATCTGACGGTAATTGTTTATTAGTGGTCCTTGAGGTGTACGGCAGATAAAATGTTCTTTAAGATAATAAACAAACATTTGATTTGACTATATCCAATAAGGTTAACATAAATCATATGTAATATAAAATCCCAGAAATCGTCTGAAGTGATTCGTTCGTTGTTCACCAGCCATGTTGATTTACATCGAGTGCGAGGATGGATGTTGGACGGAACGCAGTCGTCGCCTCGTTCGTTCGTGTTTCCAACTATGAGGATGAGGGTCAAGGGGTCAAGGTACATAGATATCATATTGTTGTATTACATAGATATCATATATTGATAAGTTTCCTGTAGTGGCTAGCGTGGTTCCCTTCAGGCCATACGATACAGGTTCAAGGCTGAGGTTGCCACCATTTTTCATGTGTTCATGGTAAACATAGATATCATATATTATCCCCGCAGACTACGACGAACGACACCAACCTCACGATCGCGACGATCGAGCGTTTCAACCGAAGAAACAGCTAGTCGGCAGAAAGTTACAAAACAAGAAAAACGTAAATATTTTTTTTATAAAATTAATATCACAACTTAATCATTTCTATGTTCCATCCACAGCGAAACCTGATTATTCACGCGTGAGCGATTTCGAAGATATTCGTCGCAAACTATTTCTTCAACGACATCCAGGATATCCACATGGTGGCAGTAGTGGGTTGGTGAGGATCAACGAGGGGTTAGCCACACTGGGGGATTCCCCAGTGATGTCATCAAAGTTTATAGAAATCCCCCCAACCCCCAAACGAAGACGGGTAATTCCCCGATGTAAAACCCCACCTTCCGACTACGAGGGGGAATTTCCGGTGATGTCATTCGGGGAACCCCCACCCAATGACGTCGGACCCTCAAAGGGGGAAACCCCACGTATGACATCACTTAGGGGTCGCACGATCAAACCCCATCCAACCCCCAACAAGGGGGGCGGCGTTCGTCGATTCGTGCACCGACATTCGAGCATGGGGTCCTTCATCAAACGCGTCATCGAGTCGGGCGTGTATGAATAAACATTGTGACGTCACTAGCGTTATTTTCGTTTCAATAAAACATGAGTTGATGACGTCATTGTGTTAAAATCAAGGTTTCTTTGTCTATAATGTGACGTGAGATCGGTTGCATTATGACGTCATAATGGATCAATATCGATCAATAGAGGACGCTGTTTCGATGCGAATGAAGCCATTATGACGTAGTAGAGTCGTAGACAATCTGTTGGAAGAGGGGGTTTGTTTGCTCAACAATGAACATTATGACCTAACAAAAGTTAAGGGTAGATAGTTATGCAAGTTTATGACGTAATAATAGTTTATTACGTAGTAATGATAATGACGTAATAACAACAGTTATTGCAGCGTAGGTTTGATTGTTTTAAGTTTTTGTTTGTTACGTCACAATGGAATATGGAAGGTGAGTCAGTTCGACTATGATGTCATATTTGTAATTATTATGACGTTTGGGGTTAATGACCTTTATTAACCCGTCGTGTTTTCACCACACACACGTTGTTATATTATTTTAAATTAGTAAATAGATAAAGTTCAATAAACAAATGAATAATTTTGTCGCTATATCCTCTTTTTTATTATAAGAGAATTAGCAACAACGGTTGGCAAACCACATAGTTATGTTTCATTTAAAGATAAACCTCGTAACTTAGTTATCTTCTTGCCCACCTTAACCGCACAGATATTTATCTCAGCGTAAACTTTGAGCTCTCATTGGACGATTTCAACGACGAAGATCTCAGTGACATCATAATTGATGAGGATTCAAAACTTCATTGTTACGTCAACGATAATTTCAAGGTGGGTTGTGATGTCATCATTGTAGTTGTGATGTCATTATGAAAATTAATAATGTTTCTATGTCTAGGTTACGAAACGAAGAAGTCAAAAGAAGAAAAAAGTTTCAAGTGACGCCAGGTGTGCTATTAATCTATTATTGCATTATTTTTACCCAAATTGAAAAAAACGTTGCCCAAAAATAATTTTTTTTAGTAACTTTACTAATTTCAAAAGGAAAACCATGCACATGTCGTTTTTGGTCATGTTTGCCTAAAATGAATTGTTGTAATAAATACCGTTTCACTAAAAGTGAACTTTCAATCTGGTACGTCATTATTGCCCAGCTTCCTGTTTAACAAAGATTATTTCCAGCCACGCCCCCAAGCGACCACGCCCACAAACGTTAAGGTTCTTTGCCGCCCCCTTGCGGCCGGGTCCCCTACCCCCAAAAATACCCGAACGGGTAATACCCCAGGTTGAAGGTAAGTTAAGACACCGGAGTTATAAAGTTGCCTCGCAATGCGGGGTAAAGCATAATGGTTATTGTATGCTGTTAGCGTTCAATGTAACCTGGAAAGCCAGGGAAATTCTTGCTTAATATTTTTTTATATTAACTATGACGTATTAGTTTCTTTATGTTTATTGAGGTCCCCAACATTTGAAAATAAAATGTTTGAACCAAAATATTCAAAATACAAAATGTTTAAATTATTTCTTTGGTGTAAATATTAATAAATAAAATGTCACTTGAGTTGTTAGCATTTAACACAACCCCCAGGAATCCCCATTAACCCCCAAATTCCAACACCTAACATCTCCATACAACGAGATCAATATATGACGTCACAAACGCATGTGATCTCCATTATGAATAATGAATGAACCCTTTGTTTCGTAACAATGGAGACAATCAACTTTTAAAGATTCTAAAATCTTTCGATTATGACATCACAGTGACCATTGTTACATCACAGATGTCAAACTCAAACAAACACATTGTGATGTCACAAACAACAACACAATAAACAATACGAAGAATTCCGATTGTAACCAAACAAGCGAAAAGGTAAAATATATTGTGATGTAACAATTGTAACCAGTATTGCATGAAGAAAAAATATGGAAACAATTTTTTTATTTGTGTATAAATGGGGGAGTTGTTTCCCCATCAACCCCCCTAGTTACGCCACTGATTTTAAATAAATTGAACTGCAGACAAAACATATTCGCGAAGAATCGACAAAACCGAGATTTCGACGTTCCATCGCCGTGTGTACCAAGTATGATGTCACAATGTTGATGTTACGTGTTGTAACGTACCTCATGCTCGCTGTCGAGTTACAACGTATGTTGCTTTTTAATTTGGAACAACGGCTAATAAGTGTTTTGCCTAATGGCACATAATGGTAGCAGCATCAATCCTTAAACCCTGTACCCTTGGGTCTTGATTATTAATATTCTTGAGTTGATGTGGTGTACCTCATGCTTGCTGTCGAGTTGCATGAATGTCCCAGTTCGCTCGTTTCATGAATAATTTATAAGATGTTTATGTCAGATCAAATACGAGTGAAGATATCGTTAACCTCACATCTGTTCGTGAACAACGACGACATCGATGTCCGGGGTTGACCAGGAGCGCCTCCGAGTGGTGTAAGTTGTTTATGGGGCGGGGTTCAGGGTTGTGGGTGAACATTTATCCTGGCGTGGGGGGAGCAACAACAGTTGCATCAGAGTGGCTTATGTTGTGTCATAATGACATCATGGTGTTTATCAATATGACGATATACGTAACATTAGGGGGGAGACCCGGGACAGGGGTGACGTCTTATCTTATAGATCCACAGTTTAATCAAAAGATTCCCCATGTTTGATGAATATAAGCGTAAATTTAACAATGTCCCCCAGATTTTAAATATGATATATAACCATAAACCCCCCAGCAATAGAAGATCCCGACAAGATTGAATATTGTTACATGGATGGTGAATTAAAGGAACAAACACATTCAGCTTTGTTTAAGTTTGTGCCACGACACAAAGATGAGATACAACTAGAGGTAAAGTACATTTATATAAACCAACATTTCAAGAAAAGTATGAACAAAAACAATAACTTAAATTATTATTGATCAGTTTTTTCATTTTATTGCAAACACACGTGACACCTGCAGGTTTGGATAGTCGCACAGCTGTTTAGACATATGTGGTTGATTGAATTCTTGTTTTTGCCATTTCAGCACTCTTGTGCTCTGAGTTAATAAAATGTGATATTTCTGGCAGAATGTTCTAAAGTTATTTCAGATCAATTTACCAGGAAGATTGTTTCCAGATAAACGATCCCCTCTGTGTGGAAAACCAAGCGGATGATTTTTGGTTCGAGGGAATCAACATGCGGACGGGTGAAAGGGGGGCTTTCCCTGCTTATTATGCTCAAGGGGTTGGGGAGGGGTGCGACGATGTGTCAGGTGGGTATGTGGGGTTACTATCCTATAACTCTGGTTACTGGGTGTTTGTTTATCTCTCAATGTTGTTTCGTTTAATTTACCTTGTTGAGAAGTTGGGGGTCAACCAGATTCGGCCGATCACTCCAACACTAAGTCAACAAAACCAACTTTATTACAGAATTCAGCGTCCGAGAGGAAAATTGTGAGAAATTTCATCTTTATTTCCTTGGATCGGTTGAAGTGTCGTCGCATAAAGGGAACGAGGTTTTGTGTCAAGCCATGCATGAGGTGGGGGGGTTGTAACTTATAGTGACGGGTATTTATGTTAGGCGGGTCGGGCATATTGAGGCATGTTGCTGCACTGTTGATAAGTATTTGTGCGTCACATCCCAGCAATAGTTATTTGTCAATCTGTAATTCATGACGTTAGTGACGCAACTACTGTACGTATGGATCTTAAACCATAAATATTTATGAAAAATTTTGCCATGTTTGATTGACTAAAATTGTAAGTCCGGTGTCATTGGGATTTGCCTGTTTATGCGATGTTTTTAACATTATCAATTTACAAAAATTTTGCATATGTTGTGCAAAACTAAAAGATGTCACTTTTTTAAAAGTCTTGATGTGTCAAATCTTACCAAAATTCTTAAGTTGTTGCATTATAACTCAGGTGGCCCAATCACGACGCCACACGCTCCACACTTCGCCCCCTGCTTACGTTTGCTTACTTGTCAACCATCATGGTATAAAGATGATGGACCAATCGCTCATGAAGAAACGATCAGCATCGTCGTGCGATGTCAATAAAACATTCAGCTCAAGTTCGAAGGTTGGTAAATTCTACTCTGGTTGAATTTAAATTGTTTATCCTAGTGGGCAACCATGGTTGTTATAGTTGGTAACTTGTATCCTCCGGACTTTATACAAACGCACAATCCATTGTACCGCGCCCATATTTATAAAACAACCCAACCATTACATCAGGTCCGAGAGAGAATCCACTTCTTTCAGCTCCGAAACGTCTCCTTCTGCGGTCACCACCCAAAGAACGACAAATACTTTGCGTTTATCACCCGTCACCCCGATGCCCCGTCACGCTTTGCTTGCCACACCTTCGTCTCCGAAGCCTCCGCACGCCCCCTAGCGGAGAGTGTTGGTCGAGCGTTCGCAACTTTTTACCAAGAGTTCCTGGAATGCCAACATCCTGTCGAAGATATTTATATTGAGTGATGTCGATGTATTTTCAACAAAACTCAATATCCATTTATTTCTTTGAATACGGTAACGAAGATCAAATTAATTAAAACAGTAAAAAGGAAAATAGCAACAAAACAACAGTTGCTGACATCATTGTGTTCTGTGACGTCACTGAATTAAACGACGTCATTATGTTGGTTGACGTGATTTTTTTTTATAAAGAGACATCGCTATAATGAGATTCGAAGTGACGTCACCTGTTGGTTTGCACTTTTAAGTTTATGTTGAATATTTCGTGAAAATAAATTGTTTGATCGAAAATATTTAAAATACAAACAATCGTGTCGAACTCCCCGTGTAATTATCAATAAATATGGCGTCACTCCAGTGGTTAGCATCTGAGAGAAATTTTCGCGGGAATTTAAAATAGAAATCTTAGTTTAGTATTTTGGGTGAAAGGTTTCGGGGGCAAGTCAGGTTGTATAGCTGCGTGTCACGGCTTCATTTTTATACAGTCGTCTCCAGCAAAAGTTTTACAGCTTCAGGGCCGTATTATAGAACTTAAGTTACAGGTTGTTTAACTTTCTACCGTTTTACTGTGAATGTATTTGTTTGATAATGTTTGTTTTTGATTGGAAAGAAGTTTATCTAACATGTAGAAAAAAAAGAATAGAAAAAACTGCCAATGATCTTCTCCTTGAAAATCGAAAAAAAAAGAAAAGATTTCAAATTAGGAATCCAGGCATAAGATATCTTTGCTAATCATAAAATATCAAGCAAATCTTCTAAAATAAAACAAACTGTTGGCAGTCTGCTTATAATTTCGTGGAATCTTGAAAGTGCTGATTCATTGTCTTACCTGTGAAATACCAAAACTTTCTTTTTTATTTCTGTTGCTTTTGTTGTCCTTTTGGTATTTATTTATTTCATGTTCTGGTAATTTTTTAAGTTTGTTTTTTTAAGTTCCTTTATGTTGCGTTGTGCACAACTGTCGCCCCTCGCTTGTTTTCATGATATTCGTTATCTGGGTTGAAACAAAGACAATTGTGTATTACGCACGAAAAAATTTCTCTGAAATAAATCCTTCGTTCATATTTTAACTTTCCGATCCGGTGTTAACCCTCGTTGTTATGTAGATAATAGGTTTAACTGTGACATCATAATATGACGAACTGTAAACCTGAAGTAGCAACGAAAACATTTTACGGGAAAAACGTGAAATATTTGTCGCCTGTTCAACGTGGAGGGGTGTCGGCACCCGACATGGGGTAAGTTGGGATGTGCATGGGGCAAGTTGGGATGAGCAATTTTTGTAAAACATATTTTGTTGTATTAATGTGATTGAAGACTACTACACATAGAAATAACATAAACCAAAATATTACTTCATTCTGAACCTTATTTATAACGAGCATATACAATCTTAATTATGACATCATAATGACTTTTAGAACACCAATTGTTGACACGGATACGAAACTGGCCGACCAAGGCACAAAAATTTACAAGGAAAACGTGAGTTTGGTTTCGTTTAAAATTTACTTATTAATTTAACCTTTATGTGACCCCACCAGACCCCTCCGAAGCAACAGAGCGCGAAGAAGACCCCTAAACCCCCAACCAACAAACCCCCTGTCTCACCCACCATAAGTTGGGCTCCAAACTCACTTAAAAAACAATTCACTCGAAAACCAAAATATTCCTCCGTTGTAATAAAGGGGAAGCCCCTCCAACCAACCACCCCTATCCCGCAGTCACCCCTAACCCTACCCAAGCCCCGGGAAACCCCTTTTCCCCCAACTTTAGAGGGGACTCCCCCATCCAAGTACGCTAGGATTGAACGACAAACTCGGGTAATTTATTGGAGAATATAATTTTTGTTTTTTGTAATTTTTATGTTGTTGATGACATAACAGTTTTGATTGTTTACAGGAACCCTCACAGGGGTCACCAAGGGTCAAAGGTCAAAAGGGCGACGAGGATTCCAAGAAATTATTCCCAATATTTACTCGAGCGCGACGATCGTCACCATTGTTTGCGGCGAAAGTTAACGGTGAATATTTATTATAAAGATGTCTTTCGGTCGGTTGTTTTGTGATCGTAAAGGGCCAACCGTTACCTCTGCTATACCTTAAACAGTTTATTGTTTAATGAAAATTTATCATGATTAAAATTATGATTTAGATAAAAGTTCCCAACTGTATCGCATTTCGTTATTTAGTTAAAACAGTCTAACTATGACATCACAGACAGCCCGGGTAATCACGGCAACTCGTTGTTGCGCAAGATGACATCATCACCCAAAGAAAGTCCGAAAGTCCAACTCATCATCGACGCAGGTGAATGTAGGGATAACATTGGGGGTTGGGGTGACAATGTGTTAGCACCCCAAGACTAAACTGGGATGTAAAAATTTTGCAACTCCCATGTTTTGATTTACACTTGGTAACCACACCCATTGACCCGTTATACCACGCACAGGACAGAAGAAGTTTGGCGCCACCCAGTGTAAGGTTTGCGGAATGGTTTATGCGGTCGATCATCCGCATGATCAACATCAACATAAATTACATCATCAACGATTCAATGTTATATTGAGGTGGGTGGTGGAATATATCTGTGGCTAGAATCTATTTAAAGTTAAATTTAAACTCTTCCGGATTTATTTCTAAATATTCTTACATAAATTGACAACAGCATTTACTTAACCATGAATCACCCCTCCCATTAACCCAGGTTCCCAAGTTGGAAAAACGAACGAACCGTCGCAAGCTACGTGGACGGAAGAATCGTTAAAATCCTTCCAACGGACCCAAAGTTTGCTCAAAAGAAGGTTAGTTTCCCAGGCAGTGGGGCCAAGGGGTGTAACTCCCGACAAATCATGGGGAATACAAAGTACAACTTGATGAAACAACTTATCATCTTTTCTCATGTTCCGGCAATGTCTACTACTGTAGTTGTTGTCTCAATATATTCAATAAATTAAATCATGAGGCTAAAATTAATGTTGTTCTATAAAGATAAAAAAGTTTCTGGTTCTAAAGGAAATTGCAGAATATCCAAATAATCACAAAATATCTTAAGGTGGAAGACATTCTTGAATTGATCGACAGCGAGCTCGGTTTCAGTCAAAATATATCAACGACGAGAGTTTCGTATTTGTACGTCAGCGATCAACAACAGGTAGATATATCATAGAAATAGTATATTATACAAATCATTGGATGTTTAGGTCGTGCCTGATGGTAGAATCGTTTAACATCGTTTGTAATGTTTACTGATCACCCGGTTTATTGCTGTATCTAATGTTTGGTTACCAATGTGTCGGATTATAAGATATCTATGTTTGCAGGTCACTGGATGTTTAATCGCTGAACAAATTAAACGGGGATTCCCCCTCCTTGAAACGATGACATCATCAGGTATGATGTCATGTTCGTTGCAATCCACCCCAGTGACATGCGGTGTATCGAGAATATGGTGCCACGCCCCACACAGAAAAAGGGGCGTGGCAACGAGGCTCATGGATGCCCTCCGGTGTTCGTTTGTATTAGGGGAGCGACTTAACATGAACCAGGTGAGGACACCTTGTGGTTGGCATTCATAGATATCTTGTTATCAATGTTTTTAAGATAAATATCAACAATAATACAAACAATTTGTTTTACCTTGTATATTCAGATATATTTTATTTTTATTCAACCAACATTAACCCCCCCCCCTCCAGGTTGCCTTCTCTGACCCAACCATCAGCGGCAAATCTTTCGCAACCAAATATTTCAAAACTCCCCATTTCCTTACCTACAATTGCTCCACCTAGTGAGTGAGGTCAGTGGCAACACCCCCACCACGCCCACTTTTATTTTCAACTTTTTAAGTTTTCACTTTTTGTGTTTGTGACATACTGTGTTACGTATTAGCAGAAAATAAATTTATTTGAAAATATCCATCCGCTAGATGACGCTGAAGAGTCGCTTAAATATTTTATTTGTTTGAAAATTTCCTACCGCTAGATGGTGCTGCAGGGTAAAACAAAATGGCGGAGTATTGGCGCGAAATCGCGATTGTAAAACATGGCTATTGTGACGTCACAGTCGCTATTTTTCGTTAATAATCAACTTGATTGTTGACCTGGCGTTTTCTCCGCTGGGGGGCGACACAGTTATCTCTTGTATGTGACGTCATCACTACGTCATAATGGCAATTGTCATTTAATATTTACCAACAATACCTAGACAATCCAACTGTTCCATCATTTATGACGTAACAATATACCATTGTTGACTCATAATGGACGTTTATCGCGTCGATAAACAATGGAATCGAAGCCACGCCCAAGATTTGTTCTTACACGCGCTCCACGCGACTATTATGACATCACAAACAAGCCATTGTAAATCGCGTTATCAGGAAATGTTTGCTTTCCTAATTTAAACATAGAAATATTATAACTACGGTCACGTGGTCTAATATACGTCACAATTACGATTAACAAGGTAACAATCGATTGTTTATGACGTCACATATGGAATGTTGTGTAACAATGCCCCTTATCTTATATTGTTCGTTTATTGGACAAACAATGGCGATGTCTTTGGCGCCGATTTTATCGAATCCATGTTTCGGGACAATTAGCTACTGTGATGTCACCATTACACTTGGTTTGTGACGTCACATGGGATTGTGACGTAATAGGTCCGTGTCGAATTGAAATTCAAGATTCTTAGGTATTGTTACGTCACATATGTCGAGAACAAGCGTATCATTTGATCACGTGGTAATCGAACCCTCTGTGACGTCACAAGTGATATTCAACGTGGGCGGTCAAATGTTCGAGAATCGAAATAGTATCAACTTTTAATCCGCTTGGAGGCCAGATTAGTGACGTTTGTTTTAGAACGCTGTAAACGCGATTGACGCGACGATGATCCTTTTACTCGGGATTGATGGAACAACCGCTAGCGTCGCTGCCGGGACGAATCGCTTTTACGCGAATTAATATTCGACAAAATATCGATTTGTTTAAGCGCGAACAATCGCTATTGTGACGAAGCACGAAAATCGCTGCGACCGCGGCAAATATTTCCCTCTGTGACGTCACATAGACCTCTATAAGCGAATTTTCGGCGAAAATAATTTTTGTTGAAATTGAATTAAAACCCGATGTCATGCGTGTGGATTGCACCTAAGGGCACCTGGCAGGCGTATGCGGTCACGTGGGTGACACGTCACGTGATTATGACGTTTAATATCACGATGAAATGATGTTTCGATGTTGTATATTCGACTTTCAACTGTGAATATGATATCATAATGGGGGTTGTGTTGTGGATAAGTGGCGTTAGATCGGATGCCCCCAGGGTCAATACATTCAACATTAAACTTGGCATGGAGATCGTATAATCCGGTTTGACAACAAACAACATAAACATCTTATAAACTCCGGAACTTGAATTGTTTTCGCGTTCAAATGAATCCCGTTTGTTACGTCACAAACATACGGAACGATACAATTAAAAACTTAATGGAAAGTGTTTACGTCACAAATAATTATTGTGTCATGCTCGAAACCGTTATGTGGGTGTTGTGACGTCATAAGCGCAACCGGAAGTGCCCTACGTCATCAAGAATCGGTGTTTTTTTGCAAATTGGGAATCTTCCATCGAAGTTTTGAGGTTGTGTGGTAAGATGAGGAGATTAAATAAAAGAGAATAAGAAGAGCAAAGAGTGAGAAGGGCGCGTGGCCGAGGTTTCTCATTTTGCTCCTGACCAATCAGCGTCGAGGAGTGGTTTGGTATAAATTGACGGCACGCGACACTCTTGTGCCAGTCCCACTTCTCACGTCATAATGAAAGTTATTCTCGCGTTGTGACGTAGGGTTTTGTGATGTAATATTTGAGTTGATGACGTCATAATAACTTAAAATTCTTAGGTTTTGTTAGTTTTGAACAAAAATGGCGACCGGAAGTGACGAACCGCGGTCGAACGCGATAATATCGATGCCGTTCAACAACAGATGGAAGGAGGGAAGTTTGGGGGAAAATAACCCAAACTTCCGAGTTGAGATTCGGAGTGGGGCTGGGGGGAAAAACCCCACCAGTGTAGCGAGGCGAAATGCACGGGAACGACGAAGGATTAAAAACGTGAATTCAGCATTCGACGAATTGAGACAACATGTGCCTAATGGTGAAAGAAATCGGAAGAAGATTAGTAAGGTATAGGGTTATTGGTTTGTTTGGTAAAGGTTTGTTGTAATTAATATTCACACCGCAGGTGGATACGTTACAATCTGCTATCGAATATATTAAAGCATTAGAAGAACTCGTGCGTAACCGGAAGTCCAAAAGTGACGTCATCAATAAAGAGAACGCTACAACGTCATCGAACGCTATGACGTCACAAGACGATGACGTCATGTTTGTAAAGGAAGCTGAAGTGACGTCACAGAAGAAAAAAGATTCGAAATCTCCGGTAGCGTTAACGGAGTCTATGCTAAAGGCGTTTGACGTCATGCTGCAAAAATGTACGTCACAATCGAAGACAAAAGAAGATGATGACGTCATAAGGATGGATTCGACGAGCGACAGCGGTTTCTCCGAGATCCTCTGTGATGTCACAAGCGGCGGGGAATCGATGACGAATTTGCCGCCAAATATTCCAGAATCCCCGATCTTACAATCGAACAATTGTGACGTCAGTTTTGAATCGTTGCAGGGGTTTCCCCCAAGTTACAACCCCCAACGTTTTACCCCTTACCCCACGTACATGGGTGAGTGGTCCCACATGCCCCCTACCCCAGGGGAATTCCCCCCAGTAGACCAAATTACCCCAACCCTTCAACTTCCGGTTGGATTTTCAAACGATTTTCCCGCCAATGACGCTGATTGGTTAAACCACAATCATTTCTGATCACCACGTGACCTTAACCGACCAATCATAGCCCTTCACTGCCTTGCTGCTTTATGACATCATCAATCCGCTTTGTGACTTAATAATTTTTATTCGAAATAAACTTCCATTACCGCGCGCGTCTATTTGCAACAATGGATAAAAAAACAAACAAAGCGACTATTTGTCCCATAATTACGTCATAATGGTGAAATATCAATAAACAATCGAACCGCGAAACATCTTACTTCGATTGTTTGCTTTGCTTGGGCATTATCACGTCACTATGCCCATCACTGGCACACGCCTATTGTGACGTAACAAAGCGAAGACCTTTACCGCGATAATCGCTTGGGCGTCTACGTAATAATGGTTTCGCGCGATCATTCGAATTATTCACAAGTGTGATTGTGACGTCACTTATCATACGCGATCGATTCGATTGTAACTTCATTATGACGTCACAAGGTGGCAGGTGGAATTCGAGAACTTGGAAACAAACACCGCGATCACCGCGATTATGACGTCAAATGTTTAAACAATCGATGTCTGCATATTTCGACGCGAATGAATATCTTAGAAATCATCGTAGATTATTTTATAATGTCTATTATGACGTAACATTCGATTAATAATCGCGCCTGTTTGAAAGATTCTTTTGTTTTTAATAAAAATTAAAACTTTTATGACCAAACAGATTGTTTTATGACGTCATAATCAGTCAACAATGACAACTTTAATCCGTGTTTATTACTATGATGTAACAATGGTAGATTATGTAAACAATAGAATCACACACCGTATTGTTACGTCACAAGTTCTCACACCTTCTATTGTCACGTCATCTTCTCAAACAAGTGGTTTATGACGTCATATTGGATAACATTGTCGGGGATTAAAACCGGAAGTGTAATCCGATTACGTCATCACTTGTTATTTTAACAAACCCCATTGTTTTAAACAATCAACTTTTAGACACTTGTCTGTTACGTCATAATCGTCTTAAAACTTCGCGCTAAATCTTGTCTCATTGTCACCATCTAGCGGTAAATAAGTCTAGTGGTTGAAACTTATTTATCTTCGCATGGAAACGGCAGTTTTTATGTATGGCCGACAATTTGGACAACACATTAGTGACCACTGGGTTGAAGCAATTGCCGATAGGTGTCTTGCCCAATGACACATACACCCACAATGGTAGCAGCGGCGAGACTTGAACCCGTATCGTCTGCCGTAAAAGTGCGCTGCAACCACACTTCTGGGTTGCCACGTATATAACTTTGTGGGTGACGTTTATTATGACAGGGGCAGCGGTAAGCCTCGAACCTGGGAACCCTCTGGTTACAATGCAATCTCTAATGCATCACATAATTAACATTTGTATATTTTTTTTTTCATTATTTACAAAACAAACGTATTTTACATTGTCGTTAATAATAGTTTATTATGACATCATATATGATCATTGTTGTGCTTTCCACTCGAGTGACTTCTTGATTTGCAGTCCGATAGCTTTGGACATGGGAGGGGGAACCGCGTTGCCGACCTCCCGATGTTTATCAAGTATACTACCGAAGAAACGATACGAATCCGGGAACCCTTGCGATCGTGCGCACTCCCTCACGCTCACCACACGGTGTTGCTGTGGATGCAACACCCTCCCCTGTTTACCCATAGGTTCAGGGTTGGTGACCGTTGTGCTGAAGAATCCGTCCCAACACAATCTACCGTACAACCCAGCCCAGTTATTATGTCGGTTGCCTGTATGTGGGAGACACCATGGTATCAAAGTGTTGAACTGACGATCCATGGCGTCACATGCTCGACCCTCAGCGCACGAACATACGCCCCTCATGCCTCCCGTCGAGCTGCGACCCTGTTTCTTGTCATGGTATTCGTACCTCAACACTTTTGCCGTCGTGCCGTCGGATAATTTGTGAGGTTTGTTTGGAAGGTCGCGCCAATCGGAGCCGGGGATTAACGGGATGAGAGCCATCCTTGCTGCCACTAGAGGGCTCATGTCTTTACAAATATGGTCGCGTACGACACCCTGATAATCCTTGCCGCGCATCATCCGTTGAAAGTGCGTTAATGGCTCTCCTGTGTATGGCATCTCAAGTTTGGCGTGTCCGTTTGGTATCTTTGGTAGATCCGACATCGCATCGTGCACGGTGATCGTTCGATACGGAGCCGACGTCGACCACTTGATGTTATTCGTGTACCTCGTGTCGCCGACCTGCGCGGATAAACTGCCCCCTCGTGTGGAGAAAGTGTGGAGGGGTTCGGGGTACAATGGTAGTTGCTCACCGGGGGCAGCAGCGAGTATAATAGCTCGACGACGGGTTTGTGACACTCCGTAATGCCCCGCTTGCAACACCCCGAAGGTACATTGGTAACCCATCCTTAACAAAGCAGCAAGCGACAACTTCAACACCATACAGTTTTTGAACGAAACAAAGTTTCGAACGTTTTCCAACAAAAAGAATCTCGGCCGATAATAATCGCAATAAGACAGATACGACACGACAAGTGAATTCTTGAACCTCGAGTATTCCCTCGAGTTGAATCGATTCATTCCGCTGAAACCTTGACATGGAGGTCCCCCACATAGTAACTCCACATCGCCCTTTTGTGGCAGTCGTTGGCCACATTTACTGCGTTCTTCTCCGTTCATCACCATCTCCAACAACACGTTGCAATCTTCTGTAAACACGGTCGCCCCGGGGTTGTTGAGGCGATACGCTTGAGCGGCCGGCTCCCACAGTTCAATGGCGTACGATGGTTCGGCAATCCCCGCTTGGTGGAACCCCTCCGATAACCCCCCACACCCCGAGAAGACATCCAACGATCGTAACTTCGGGATCTTTGTCTCATCTTCCCCCACAATCGTCTCATCTTTCTTCATCATTTTGTTCATCTTGGTAAGTTTGGGTTTTACTCCTTTAGCTTTTTGTTTGAGCAGTTCGACCCCTGACCTCCTCGCAGTAGACGGGGGTACGGTGAAAGTTCCGTCTTCCTCGTTGTAAACCTCGCTGAAGTAAAACCTGTTCGCGGCTTTCCTTGAATATTCAGCCACAGTGACACTGAGGTCTAACTCACATTCAACTTCACATTTTCCTTCCACGAAACTGAAATCGACCTCAACTTTATCATTGCTCCAATACAGCAGGTTGAGGTCACAATACGAGTTCGACTTCAACGGTTTGTTTGTATTTTCCGGCCGATAAAACTTTGTGACAACCAAACTTATACTTCCCTTCTTCCCCCCAAATATCTCGTTGATCCTCCCGATGCGAAACGGCTCGGCCACCTCCAGGTTGCTCCCCTTCACATAACCTCCCTTCCGATAAAACTCCGGATATTCATCTTCGTCAATCTCGTCCAAACTTTTCGGCAAAACTTGTTTCTTATGTTTGTTCTTTGATTTAAAGGAATATGTTTCCACGGACAAATACACGGAATCCCCAACCCCATACTCAACCCCGTCTTTACAAACAAACTCATAAAATATTTTTCCGTTTTCTCGTTTCAACTCATTCTTCCCGACCGCAACCTGTCTCATTTTCCCCTCGTTAATACGAACGCAACTGGGGCAAAAGTCGGGGTCATCGGTGGGTTCGTTGGATGGTGGGTCAACGAACCTCGCAAACTCAGGCACGTACATCTTCTGGTAGTAGAAACTCGAAACACCATCCGTTGTTGGGTGTTGTTCTTCTACGCCTCCCATAAACGACCAATTCTGATGCGGGACGCGATGGCTCACATCAACTTTCCCAGCGATACATTCCACCGATAAGTCGTCGCATTCATCGATGATCAAAAGTTCATCGGGTTGAGAGGTTTCTTGTAATATCGTATCAGCAGCTCTCATGAACCAATCCACGTGTACCATCTTCCCCCCACTTTCTCCCCACATATACACAACCCTCCCAATGTACGGCAACCCACCCTCATCTTTGTTCTTTACCGATACGCACTCACCCCCCTTTATGACATCACCCCCCACCCGAACCCCGGGGTAATATACTTTACCCCCCTCCTCATACAACGCCTCCCCCACCCATGAGGTCGTGACCTTCCCAGCTTTGATAACTTTCATCTTCGACGGTGACGGTTTCACTTTTTCATCTTTGTCGTCGGGATCCGAATCCTCCATCAAATCCAGCCCCAAGTTGGGACATCTTCGGTCGATACACGTCTGTTTCAACTTGCCCCCGCCACCAAACTTGACCATGTCCTTGCACGATGTACATTTCCCACATTCTGGTTTCAAACAAGCTTCGCAAACCCCGCACCTGTTGATGAAACAAATTTTTACAAATATTAAATTATCTTCTGATACAGGAAGAGATGGCCTTCAATCAGTAAACATAAAACCAACAAGTTATCCCTACATATACATTGTATAAAGTATGAATTGAATACCACGCCCATTTCCCCCCACACCCCATTCACCCCCACCTCCTCCGTCTTATTTTATTCCCGGTCGTTACATCCACCGTTCCCCCGAAGAACTTTTCCATCACCTCGGCGACCAACCTCGTGGTGGTGGCTTTCGTAGATGATGCCTGCGATGACATCATCATTATGACATTACACATTAAAACATCATCATTATGACATCACACACATTATGACATCACCTTCATAGCTTTCTCCTTCACGACAGCCGAGCGACGCGCCACCCGTCGTTTACCCAACGTTACCCCAGCAAGATGGATGAGGTCCCTAACACATGTGGTTCCAAGTAAAGAATCTTCCTCGTCCGATCGTGCGTTGTCGTACGACTCAACCTTGGGGTCGTGCAATATATTCATTACATCAATGATCAATTGACGTAACATACAGAACAACAGTTGATAAAACACGCTAAGGGTAAAAACTACTTGAGGACAAATGTCAAATAAAACTAAACCCACGATGGCCAACCCCGGTTCTACAATCTCGATTATGACATCACAATCCCACCTGTTCGACCACAAACTGGGCGTGACGAAGCAACGAATCCTCGGTGAACTTGGCGACACCTAGTGTTGGGGGAGGGACAGATGTTTGGATCCGATTGACGAGATCTTCGTAATCTGCGTCGGGGACATCCGAGAGAAACTCGATGACAATTTTACTCATGTGGATTTTCTCTTGAATACTCGCCCACAGGGGGGCGTAAGCGGGTGACGGCTCCATCAGGAAATAATCAGCGAACGCCGACGAGAATCCAACGAGAGCTTTCTCTCCGCCATCAAAGCCTTGTGATGTCATAATGTTAGCAGGGTGAAAGGCATAAAGATCGGACATTAATGATTAAGCAAGCATTCTGGTTTAGATAAAAAAAGCTATTTATTTGAATCCACAGAAAACATAAATTCACAACAAAAAAGAAGAAGCTTGGTCATAACTCAACCTGGTATGTCTAAGGAATGATTATGACATCACACCCACCTGCCGTAAACCACTCATTGATCGGCCCCAACCTTTTCCCGGGAATCCCCGTCCCAACCCCGGGGTCTTCGTCATAAATCGGCTTCACCAGCCCACTAAAGTAAAGCTCGACATTCTTCTCGATTAAACCGGCGTCAAACGGACACAAGTGGGTGCTCTTGTCGTATACCGTGAAATCTGCGGCAAAAATGTCGTGTTTGCAACTTGTTTAGGTAGCTACTATGTTTGTACTTTGTGGGTGATTATTTTTTTGTATTGCTGACAAATTAAACAACTCATTAGTGACCACTGGGTTGGAACAATTGTCATGAAGTGTCTTGCTCATGGACACACCTAAAGTGGTAGCATGGAGCCTTGAACTCAAAACAACTTTAACACCAAGCTGCATCTTCTGATTATAATTCTAACCACGACACAACAACGCCCCTCACCAGTTATCTTATGTTGAGGTCGCCCTGTTTCCTCGTTCCCCACAAACAACGACAACGACTCGTGTGTCAACAACACGAACTCCTCTTCAGCTTGATCGACGTCGCCGCCGAAAATCGCAACGTCGTCCAATAATTGCCGACATTCCCGACATTTCATCGAACTTTTCTTTACCTGTCAATCAACCAAATATTTATCTTTGAAAACGATACCGAAAACAAATTAATTAAAACAACGAAGAGAATTAGCAGCAAAACAAGTCGTTAAAACACACTATGGGTAAAAAGTTTAATTAGAAGAAATTAAACAATGTTCACAAATATATCATGTTTCATCATTAAGTAAAAACATTCCTGACTGTTCATTGAAATTCAATCATGCTTTAAAGTTTTAAACATATTAGTCACTAGGGATGTGCTGAAGTTGAAAAAGCTCGGGTTCGCCGAGCGCCGAGCTTTAACGAAAAGCTCGGCACGAGCCCGAGCCCGAGCACCTATGACGTCATCAAGGAGAAAGGCATACGAGAATGCGTTCCTATTCAGCCGAAAAGCGCCGCTAATCAAAATAATACAGAACACGTGGTTTGCGGTTAAAGACGCGTCTCGCTTTTTATAATTCCTACTGTTGCAAAATGTAAAATTCATACAAAAAATATTTAATTAAAAAATTATTTATAACTGTTACAGCCAGTGGCACAACTAGCAAGTTTCTACGCATGTTCATCTTGGATAATGTAACGATTATTTACGTCAGAATAAACCTTTACGATCGTTACATCGCAAACGAGATTGTTGGAAAACAATCGTGTTTTATTCGCTTTCATACGATCTGTAGTTTGTGTATAATTTTTGTTTCTGATGATTAGTTTAATGCAGGTAAATCGCGATTATGTGAATTTTAATTGGTGCAAATATAAGAGCGAGGAGCGACGCTATCAGTAAATTATAACCAACATAAATTGTAATATGATATTACAAAGTATCGTCCCGGTCGAGCTTGGACAGAAGCCAAAAAAACATCGTTTGATGGCACCGCACGAGAACCAGAGTTTCATTACGTCATTTTTCACGAGAATAAATTCACAACGATTGCTTCGTTTGTTACGTGTGAAATGTATGCTACCGCATGCGTCTTCCTTTATTTCATACGCCGGCGCAGAGTGTAAAAATGTGACGCTGATACACGATGTTTTGATCTCGTGGTTGGTTGGGCTGCCAACTTGGGCAGTGGGCACATTCCTCCCGATTGTTATATTATAAAACGTCATAATTAATAGTTCCGTTGCGATAGGACACGTGACCTAACAATTGAATGAAAAATTGTTCCAATTCCAAGCGAAGGAATGTTATATTGAATGCAACGCGTGTGTGTGTGCGTCTTAGCACTTTCTGGCTGCGTGCGTGTCTGCGGTAAAGGTGGCTTAGGGGTTGCAAAACCCTGTGGTTGCAAAACCGTGGTTGCAGCAATTTATATTATTTCATTATAAAAAAGTTTAAGAGTTTTTGGCTTTTTATTTAAAATGTGATACGAAAACATTGGGCGCTCGTGTAATTCGACACCGGCTGTAATTCGATACGGGCAAATTCGCTGAAGTTGCGATTCGTTACTTGCGAGAGAGCAAATTCACAACGAACGAAAAATAATTAAGGAGAAAGCTACGCTGACTAGTCTCGTTATCTCTTAGTAGCTTCACTTTTTTCATTTTTAATATTTTTCGCTCTCGCCTGCAACATTATAGCATAAAGCTCGGCGCTCGGCCCAGTTTTCAGCCGAGCGCCGAGCGTCAATAAAGGAGACGCTCGGGCACGAGCTTTTGAGTTCGGGCTCGGCTCGGCACATCCCTATTAGTCACCTCAACTTTTATCCCGGGTTTTTCGTTTTCTTTGTCGGAAACATCGCGGTCCCTTCGGGGTTTCTTACCATCGGGGGTGACCACCTGGGAATCCCCCCGTGGGGACTTTGTGGGGGCTTTCCGCTTACTTTTCCTCGCAAACATATCAAGAATGGTCGGCTGGAAAATATCAAGTCGTGTTAACAACACCTCCATCATGTTAACATTTCATATATTTATAGTTTCCCAACATAACACCAAACTTGACGCATACACATTATATTACACACAACAAAAACCCCACAATCTTTAAATTTACATTCCACAGTAATAAACACCTTATCGGTACATTACCATTAAACAATACAATCGCACAACACAAGTTATATATATTGTGGTGTGTTGTACAACACAGTGAACCTAACCCATATTACCCCCACCCATCTTGCCCCACCTGTTTCTTTCCTTCACTTGAACAACTGACGTCACCTTCCTTTGACATTTCAAGATTTTTAACAAAAAAGAACAAAAAAATTAATGAAATAAAAATTTCGCGGGAAATTTCACGAAGAAAAAAAATCCCCTAGTTTCCCGCCAAAACACAAACACAATATAATTATTATTAAAATCCTATTTTTATTCAACATGCATCAAAGTTGTAACGTTTTTATACTTTTAAATTTAAAGATATCTGAAACATTTTAAGTTATAATTTATGAGCAAAATACTCAGCTTAAAACGTGAAATTAGAATTACCATGTTATTGTGTTAGGGATCTTCCCGACACCGTTACTAACATAGAAATCTTATAATTTTATCCCATGTGTTGTGTTTTGTGCAAATCGTAGTAAATTCAAAAGTTTGTAATTTGTTATTTCTGTTCAGGTTTTATGTTTAGGATGAATATTTCAAATGTTCAGAAATTGATTGAAAAAGTTGGAAATTTTATCTTAAAATATGAGAATATTGGTGACTCGCATTTGGTCGATTATTTCACACAAGATCATTGGGGTACAATGGTAGATTGTGACGTCAGGAGGGTGTTGGGGGGGTTAAGTATGGAGGAGTTGTATGGGTTGCCTATGAGGGGGGGTTTGGGGGGTGAAAGGTCAGAGGTCAAAAAGAACCCAGAGGTCAAGGGTCATCCAGGGGTCAAGGGTCAAATAACGGACTTGAACGCTTACGTAGAAAAAGCGTGGTTGTGCCGGGTTTACTCGCTCGATATTTTGACTTCGGTGAAGGAAGTGAAAAAACATTTGAACTTTGACCCCAAGTATCCCGTGATACCATCTCATGAATTCATGTCCGTGAAAAAATCTCATGAAGTTGAAGAAATGTCACCGATTGTGAAAAGTGTTTGTGATTATTGTTTGACCAATCATGTTGTTGACCTGGGGTCGGGTAAAGGTTACTTGGGGTCATATCTCTCGTTACAATACAACCTGCATGTCACTGGGGTGGATTGCATGCAAAGCAATGTTCAAGGAGCCAATCAGAGGACTCAAAAATATTTCAAATATTTTTCGAAACTACATCGAAAAAAAAACCTTGAAAACACGGAAATAAATTTTACGTCAGTCGAAAGTTTCGTTGCCAAGGAAACGAAGATTGAAGCGATCTCAGATGAATCGTGCGTTCTGATTGGTTTACACACGTGTGGGGATTTATGTTCGACGATATTATCGATGTTTGTGGAAGATGGGGGCGTGAGGGGGGCGTGTGTGGTGGGGTGTTGTTATCATATGCTAAGTGAAACTATGGAGGAAGGTGGGTATGATGTCATTATTGATGATGTCATTGTTGATAATGTCATTGTTGATGATGTCATTTTTAATGATGTCATAACTAATGACATCATACTTACCAGACAGGGGATTCCCGATGTCCTCGTTCATCCATAACAAGGGGATTACCCTCGGACGCAACAAACGAATGTTGTCGATGAAATCACCAGAGCGTGTCGCAAACTCTGATGTCATAATGAGGGAACAATCGGAGAAGTAAGTTGATGACGTAATATTGTAAAGTATATTTTTCTTCTACTAACCATTATGACATCACAACCGCAGGTCATTGTTCTACCGAGCGATCCTTTCTGTTATTTTATCCGAGAATTTCAACCAAGAAATCGGAAACAAAGATTTAAAAGTTGGAAAAATCTTCGCGAAATCGAAATCTTTTGTTGATTATGTTCGAAGAAGTTTCGTTAAGCTTGGGTTGGATGGCGGGGTCGTGTCGGATGGTCAGATCGAGGGTTACCTGGTTGAATACGAGCCAAGGTTCAAAGAACTTGTTAGTTTTAGTATGCTGAGACATGTTTACGCGCCTGCAGTCGAAACATTGATACTTCTCGATAAAATATGTTTTTTACTCGAATCTGGAAATGTTGGGAAAATATTTTTGACAGAAATATTTGACAGAGTGAAATCACCAAGGTGTTGCGCAATAATTGCCGTCAAGTGAATTCAATAATGGAGTAATTGGTAACTTTGAATCTGGATAGAAACATTAGTGTCATTAAATATGACGCCATCTTCATCTAAAAGTTTTTGGTTTTAAACTGAAACCATCCTCTTACTAAAACTGATCAGCGTATTCATATTTTGTGCAACATAAAGTACAATGTATATAATTATAACTTTACTTTTAGCTGAAATCTTTTTTATGCTCCTAAAAATGCAGCAACTCCAACTTACAATTGTGTCGTATATAATTTATGCCGTAATGTTCGTGTTAAAAATGTTCAGTATATTCATATTATATCGCACAACATTGTTTGTATGAAATCAGCATGTGTTAGTAACTTATATTTTAGCAGGTGATAGGTTTTATATTATTTCTATGATGAAAATACTAACATGGAACATCAACGGGATTCGTTCGTCGAAAAGTTCGATGAAGTCGATTCTTGAATCGCTCGAGGCCGACATCGTTTGCTTTCAAGAAACCAAGATCACGAGTTCGTTCGTTGTTATAATAACTGTGTTTGGGACAATTCAATCTTTAAATATTGTCACCGTTGTGTTTTACGACAAATATTATTATGAGATCACAGAGGCTTACCTAGATTTATAACGTGGGACCTGCGTTCGAGAATCACCGTTTGCTCTGTAGGTTTATGAAATGTTATTCCGTAATTCACTATCGTTATATTGCCCATAGTTTCTGGTGTATTAACGGATGATGTAACAATAGATATTATTTCATCAGAAGACCAACTTGACCCCGACATCGCGTTGGTTGATGGATACAACTCATATTTTACTTTCTCACAAAATAAAAGCGGATATTCTGGTTCGTCACTATTATTGTTTATGCTGACTCATAATCATTATTGTTGTTTATGCTGACTCATAACCATGATCATGACACAGGTGTTGCGACGTATTGTCGCGAACAGTGCACCCCGGTGGCCGCACAAGCTGGGTTAACTCGGTCACATGAGGGCGGTGGTGAGGGGGTCGGTTGCTACGGTAACATGACATCATTATTTCCCGAACAACGACTCATCGAACTTGATCGGGAAGGTCGAGTCGTCATTACTCAGCATAAAATGAGGTACTTATTATTGTGCGGCGTGTTGTATATGTTGTTGCTGCCAGGCCACAGGTGGGTTTTATTTTTAGGCATATTAAGTTTGATTACAAATGTGAAAAAAATCTTCCGGCGATTGTTTGTTTCGTGATCTTAAAGAAGCAACGTTTCGTCCATCATGCAGTGGGATGGGTGAGGGATTGAAGTAAGCCTTGAACCCGTTACCTCAGGGTAGTTAACCCATGGAGAGGTCCGTTATCAAGAAAAGTTGATTCTTTGAGATTAAAAATAAATATTCGTTGGAGGAGCTTTTTCATGATAATAATAAATGTAAAATAATTTATAATGTCGGTTTCACATTGGGGGAATCCCCCCAACTCCTGTTTGCAGAACCCACCACAAGGGGGAGCAGTTGGTGACAATCGTCAACGTATATTGTCCCCATGCCGACCCCGAGAAACCGGAACGTAAAAATTTCAAACTTGACTTTTATAAAATATTGGAAGAAAGGGCGAGAAGTTTGGTTGCTGGTGGAAGGTGGGTGGGGATAAGATGGGTGGGGTTAAAATGGGTGGGGGTAAAATGGGTGGGGTAAAATGGGTGAGGTAAGATGGGTTGGGTAAGATGGGTGGGGTAAAGTGAGTTGGGGAAAGATGGGTTGGGGTGAGATGGGTGGGGGTAAGATGGTTGGGGTAAGATGGGTGGGGTAAAGTGGGTGGGGGTATGATGGGTGGGGTAAAGTGGGTGGAGTATGATGGGTGGGGTAAAGTGAGTTGGGGTAAAATGGGTGGGGGTAAGATGGGTGGGATAAGATAGGTGGGGTAAAGTGAGTTGGGGTAAGATGGGTGGGGGTGAGATGGGTGGGGCAAAATATTAATAAGATTTGATTGGTAAAGTGCTTGGACGTGCGTCTCATAGAAATTCCCTGTCATCCAAACAGCGCAGTTTGATTGGTTAAAAACGGGATGGAAGTCTGTGTTTTAGGTTTTGCTTTTAGTTTAGCAGATGGAAGTTAATTTATTTTTATTTTTCTCAGTTTTGTAATAATCGCCGGTGACATGAACGTATCGCATCGAACAATCGACCATTGTGACCCCGACAATGCTGTAAGTATTGTTTGTATAATGGGGATTGTTTCAATAAACATGATATAACGTATAATTTTTGTTTAAACTTCATTTCTCCACAGATGACGTTTTACGACAACCCAGCGCGAACATGGATGGATGGTTTCCTTTATAACGGGGGCGGAGATGGAATATTTGTCGACACTTTTCGTCATTTCCACCCAAACCAACGGGAAGCTTTCACGTGTTGGATGACGACCACACGAGCGCGGGAGACAAACTATGGGACGAGAATCGATTATATTTTTGTGGATCGTGGGTTTGTGGAACATATGGTAGGCTGCGAGGTGTTGCAGGGGGTGATGGGGTCGGATCATTGCCCCGTGGTGCTGGAGGTCGATTGTGAGGGGGTGGGGTTAACCAAACTACCTCCGCTGTGTTCTTCCTTCATATTCAAGGGGAAGCAACAAAAGTTATCGAATTATTTCTCCAATAAAAACAAGGAAGAAACCAAAGAAGAAAATTTGAAAGTTAAAAATCGGAAAATAATAAAAAGAAACAAACAGTCAACTTTGTCACATTTTGTCAAGAAACCCCAGCCAACCCCCCAACCCACTGCCGTAACCCCGATAATCACCCCACAAACCCCCTCTGTCAAAAACCCTGACGCTGCTATGTTCTGGAAGCGCACATTAGGTGGCGTCCCCCCCACCCCTCGATGTTCGGGGCATGACGAACCATCCGTTGTGAGGATTGTACGGAAACAAGGACCAAACATGGGTCGTAGATTCTTCTGTTGTGCTCGCCCTGATGGGGTGGCATCGAACCCTGAAGCGCGCTGCAAATATTTTGAATGGGACAAAAAGAAATGAAATAATTTATTGCTGAAAAATACTCCAAAGTTTTCTATTTCTTTGTTTTTGAAATATTTTGTAACAAAGTTTATTTCAATATTTATTTCCTTTGAACTTTTGCAGAGTTTGGAATGGAGAGAAAGTATTTTTCAGCGTCTGATTACGTTGTGTTTTGCGTGTGTTTGTTCTTTTCGATATTAATCGGGGTTTACTATGCCGTCACTGGGGGGAGGCAGAGGACGACGAATGAATTTCTAATGGCTGACCGGTGATTGTGATGTCATAGAATGGATTGTGATGTCATAACACATAAAGTGCAATAATAACAATCACTTACAAACGAGTTACATTTAATATTTTATTCTTCCAGGAAAATGGGGTTCGGACCGGTCTCCCTTTCGTTATTCGTGACAATTATGTCAGCGATAACAGTCCTTGGGGTTCCCGCTGAAGTGTTTCAACACGGCACAAGTTATTGGGGGTTTGGATTCTCATACTTTGTATTCACCCCTGTGGTTGCTCATTGTTTTATTCCTGTGTTCTATGACATGAAGATAACATCAGTGTACGAGGTGAGGTGGTAGGGGGTGTTTGTTCGTTCGACAGATTGTAAATGATTCTCGTTGGCGTTTATGTTTTGTTTGTACATTAATGGGCGTACATTAGATATCATCCATCTTCCTCTGCAGTATTTAGAGAAAAGATATTCTCGATGCGTTCGTTTGTGCGGTTTGATCTGCTATATTATGATGATGGTTGTCTACATGGGTGTGGTTCTGTACGCGCCCTCTCTCGCCATAAATGCAGGTAACGGCGTGTTTGTTGCACGATGGAGGCGACGATAAGCCTCGAACCTGTACCCTCCCGATCTAGATGTTGTCACTCGAATCGCTGGATTGGAGGGTTCAGGTTCAAGGCCCGTTGTTAATACAAGTTACTAATATATAATCTTCCACCCAATAGTGACGGGGATAAACGAGTGGATATCCATCGTTGGTTTATGCGCGGTGTGCGTCGCGTACACAACATGCGGGGGGTTGAAGGCCGTGATTTGGACCGATGTTTTCCAGGTTGGTTCATAATATTGTGACTTAAAATCTCAACAATTTAAAACATAAACCTCATAAAAATATAAAACAAAACACAATCTAAAGATCATATATAAATCATTATACTATGACATCACAATAACCATTATGACATCATAGGCGCTGGTGATTATTGTGTCACAAATAGTGATTGTTATCATCGGCGCGAATAAAGTTGGAGGTTTCGGAAAAGTTTTGGAAATTTCCATTGAAAGTGGAAAGCTGGCTCCAATTAAGTGGGTTCATACATAGATATCATATTAATATACATAGATATCATATTAATATACATAGATATCATATTAGGGTAATATATTTTATTCGGCTACTTCTGCGACCAGGCATCATTTGAAATATTTTTGTGGCTTAAATGAACATTTTGTTTTATTCCAATGTTTTCTCTGCCATTCCATAACACGTATTAATAAAATAATTACTTAACATAGATATCATATGTCTTTCTCTTTCCAGTTTTGACCCGTCACCACTAGAGGCACACACGTTCTGGTCGTTATGCTTGGGTGGTTCGTTCTTATGCATGTCCGTATATGGGGTTAACCAATCCGCGGTTCAACGATTCCTTTGTTGCAGAACAAAGCTACAAGCGCAAATGTGATTGTTCTAGAATAATTACCATTATGATGTCATCATAGATTATTGTTTTATAACCAAAACATGGCTAATTACCAAATTAAAATTAACTTAGTTTCCTAAACTATTTCTTAAAACACTGACCAGAAAATTTCAGCAAGATTTTTAATAAATTTTATTTCCTGTACCTTTTACGTATTACTTTAAAAGACATCTTATACACAGCTCGATCTATGCAAACCTCCCCTTGCTCCACCTAGTGATGGCCGTTGGTTGTTTCATCGGGCTCGTCGTTTACGCTGAATATCGATGTAATAATCCCCTCTATGATGTCATAAAGCCCGATCAATTGTTGCTTTATTACGTCATGAATATACTTGGGGAATACCCAGGGGTTCCGGGGTTGTTCGTCGCTTGTTTGTTTTCAGCTTCGCTAAGGTTGGACATAGATATAATATAAATAATATTTATTTCATTAAATTATACGGTAGAACATGTAGAATAAATTCGAAGTAAGTTAGTTGACTAAAACTGAGCGTAATGTTTTAAATTAACACTTTTTGATATGATGTCATAATAAACCCCCATTATTACAGCACAATATCATCGAGCTTCAACTCCCTAGCAACGGTAACCATGGAAGATCTCGTTAAACCAAACGTTAATTTAACCGAAAGGTGGGGAACCCCCTCGTTAGATACAGTGACCTTTACATGACCTTTGCAGGCAATTAACGATAATATCAAAATCCTTGATCGTGGGGTATGGTATATTATTTCTATGTTCCTCGTTCGTTGCGTCACTGCTACCAAGCTTGTTGAAAGCTGCGTTGAGCATATTGGGGATAATGGGAGGTAAGATGTGGTTTTGTGAATATTATGATATTGTTTTAAAGACTGTTGTTTGTAATATTTGTTTTGCAAATAATTCCGTTCTCTTTGTTGTTTTACTAAACCTGATCTTGGTATTTGAGGAGATTAATTAAATAATGTCATAATCACTATTATGACATCATAATCACTTATATGACATCATAATCACTTTTATGACATCATAATCGCTTATATGACATCACACAGGGCCAATGCTAAGTTTGTTTTTCCTCGGAATATTTTGTCGTCACATCAACCACAAGGGGGCGATGGCAGGTTTTGTGATTTCTATGTTGGCGGTATCGTGGGTGGGGTTCGGGGGGATTGCGTTCCGTTTGAATAACTTTACCCCAGGGAGGCCCCCACTTTATATGGAAGCGGTAAGATGGCTTTGTGGGGTAAGGATTGTGTTCTGTATGGGTGAGGACCTGGGATTTAGGCCAAGGTTGGCTCGTTGCCCAACACCCATGTACGCCCGAACATGGAGTGCTCGCGGTGTGAAATCATTTATTTATGTTCCGACTGGTGCTTTCCGACCAAGTCCCTATTTTTGACCTACAGGACACAGAGTACAGGCAAATTATATATGCATTGAACTACGAACCCTCCGTCTAATTGCTCACTAACCATGAACCCTTACATTCCAGAGTTGCTTTAACACCACCACCCCCATCCCCCCCACACAAGTTAACATATACACTGGTATTAAGGTGGTTTACAAGGTATCTTATATGTGGTTTGCTGGGATGTCGGTCGGCGTGTTCGCTGTCGTTGCTACCATCGTGTCTTTGCTTACAGGTAGGCGTGTATAGGAGGGTGGCTGGGGTGGTATGTCCCCCCCAACTATGGTGATAGAACGTGTTTACTGTTTTTAACTCGCAAGAGGTAACATGTTACAAACAAGAATGACATCATATGTTTAGCACCCTGGTTTAAAACATAAACAACCCAAACACCCCCCCCCACTCCAACAACCATGTTACAACTAAACACCCACCCCAACAAACATGTTATAACTTAAACACCCCCCCAACAACCATGTTACAACTTAAACACACCCCCCAACAACCATGTTACAACTAAACACCCCCCACCCCAACAACCATGTTACAACTAAACACCCTCACCCCAACAACCATGTTACAACTAAACACCCCCCTTCCCCTACAACCATATTATAACTTAAACACCCCCCCCAACAACCATATCATAACTTAAACACCCCCCCCACTCCAACAACCATGTTACAACTAAACACCCACCCCAACAAACATGTTATAACTTAAACACACCCCCCAACAACCATGTTACAACTAAACACCCCCACCCCAACAACCATGTTACAACTAAACACCCCCCACCCCAACAACCATGTTACAACTAAACACCCCCCACCCCAACAAACATGTTACAACTAAACACCCCCCTTCCCCTACAACCATATTATAACTTAAACACCCCCCCAACAACCATATTATAACTTAAACACCCCCCCCAACAACCATATTATAACTTAAACACCCCCCACCCTAACAACCATGTTATAACTTAAACACCCCCCTCCCCAGATTCCGATCCTATCGACGACTCCACACTCCACCCGGTGGTGAGACACGGGCGGATATTTGGTCCGAAACAAATCGTGAATGAGAGTGAGAATAAACTTTGTAACGAAACAACATTATGACACAACAACCAACTGCTGTGACATCATAACTACCTACGTACTTACTACCTAATGAAAAATATTTTGCCAGAGATTAAAAGTTGACGTTTATTTACAAACATTCACACAAAAGTATAACATCTCTATGATTATATAAGATGTCCATGATTAGCTCCTCAACGCCTCCAACCTCCGTTGCATCACGTCCTCATCTTCTTCTTCATCTTCGACCTCAATCGTCGGTAACTCGTGGTCCTCGCTCTCGGGAAGCTTACCGAGGGCACCTAGTGGTGGGAGTAAATTATTTGAGGATTAATTACGAGCAAAACCTCAGTCCTGAAAATCGAGAAAGTGTCGATTAGAATGTGTGTAAGTTAATTAGCAGTAAAATGACTGTCGTTAAACATCTGGTGGTCGGGTGTAAGCCATGATGAACACGGATTGTAGATTTAACGCTAAAGTTTGAAACTCGTAAAAATTAGAACAAACCTGCTGTGATGTCATAGAGAACTTTATCAATCTCTGATTGTGCGGCTTCCTCCATCTCTTCACTGTCATCTAGTGGTGACATCATGTCATCCATCATTTCCTCAACAAGCCCCATCTGTGATGTAATAATGGGTTGTTTATAAGTGATGAGGCAACAACCATTTATAATTACTACAAGCCTCAAGTTACTTTATAATTAACAAGCCTTTTAAAACTGGGTTGGGGCAATTGTCATTAAGTGTCTTGCCCAAGAACACATATTAGTAGCAGCATCAAGCCTTGAACCCGAATCATTCGTCAGAGGAAGGCTATTTAACCCTTATGCTGGATTATAACCCCGTTAACCCCACAATCTCTAGATCACATCCACCCCGCCACCCAACCACCCACTTTCATCATTTCCTTGGATAACCCCATCATTGACTCGCGAACTTCATCTACTTTCACCAACTCCTGCATGGCTTTCATGACTTCAGAACTTTTCTCGAACGCCCCGGATACTCTAGCCATGGCAACCTGGTTCTTGATGCCCATATCTACTGAGTTTATTGTTGCCTTTGAAGCGTAAATTCTGCTGATGCTTTTATTCGAATGTACAAGCTCCTTAGCGAGGATTGCGGCGGATTGTTTGTCACCTTTTTTTGCGGCCTCTTTCAGCGACTTTTTCACCTTTTCTTGTTCCCTCTGAATACCTGGACAAAATATTGAAACTTATTCAACCTTGCATGGTGGGGTAACAACAGTTGTAGTTGGTGTCAAGTATCTTAGTTAAGGATATATACGCCACAATTGTGTCAGCATTTAATTTAAACCCTCTGGTTACTTTTAATAAACAAACAATGCTTACTTCTTATTTGCCGATCCAACAGTCTTCCTTCTTTACGAAGTTCCGACGACCATTGTCGCGCCTGTGAGAAGTTTCATTCATAAATGTTTTCCTTACGTCAGATTACTATGAGGTCATAACATTGTTACGTCATCAACAGTGTTATTTTTTCGTCACAAACCTTTTCTCGCGGATCCGGGGGCGGATTCTTCCCGAACAATCCCATTTATTCGTCAACAAAGGGTTTTGTTCGGTCCTTAGTTGATCAATGACGTCAGTGAAGGTACGTCACCGATATTTCTATGATGTCACAGGTAAATATTTACGTCACAGTAGTATACTTACGTTTGATGTACCGCTTTGTTTACTTGTTATAATATTTCTATAGAGTAAAACGATAGAAATGTTATAAAATAAGCTAAAACTAGTTTTCTATGGCGCTACAACCATAGACAACATATTAATACACATTTTCAACCAAGGAAAGTTTTTACAGTTTATTGTGTAGATGGGGTTGGGTTGTTGTGAAATGGTTAAACATTGTGAAAATTTACCAAACCCTAAACGCGACCAGGCGTGGTGTAGGAACCCCATCAACTTTGTTGGCGTCTACCGAAACCAGAGCCATACTGGTGGATCCTTGTGCCTAGAACACGCAGGTCATACGGCAAACAAACTTTTCATAAAAATGATTTATTTTGATAATACGAGCGCATTATGACAACAATGATTGCGTGATTTGGATTACCAAAGTAAAAGCGTCGTGTTGTTTCTATAATAACAATATAATAATATCAAGTGTTCGGTGGTTATTAATTATATATCGACATGTTTTATTCAAACATTCGAAATTTTCTTCGGTTGTGACGGGGTTGTTGCTTTACAGATGCCAAGTACAAGTCCAAGCGCCACAAATAATATAAGAACCCCCCCTCCCATATATAACCATCCGTAAGTATTAAAATCCAACATTTGTGAGTTCGGTTCAACCAAACTACATCCACGGATCTTGTCACTTCCCCAACATCTGTAGATTGGAACTTTGTTGAAGATTTCTGTGGGATCAGGGATGTCTTCGATCTTCATAATCATCGACTGTTACGTATAAATATCGTTTGTTACGTATTTATCGACGTTTGTTACGTATATACCTTCACTTGTTACAAAGCTGCTTCAATTGTGACATCACAACTCAAGTAACTTGGGCGAGCCATAGACAAATATTTGTTGAGTTTGTTCAAATATTGAACGTTTGTTGAAAATTCGGTATATGGAAGGAGTGACGTTATAAAGTGATGACGTATCAATGCGCGACTGTAGACTCCATTTCTGACGTCACGATTAACAAGTTTTTAATTTATTAAAAAAACTGTAATTTTCCTCTAATTAAATAACCCACCTAGCGGATATACAATTTATTTAGTGGCGCCGCTAGTTGGCGTAAAGGAGGTAACTATTCAATTAAAAACATCACGTGGTCGATGTCAACAACATCGATTATTACGTCACTGAGCGGTTTATGACGCGTGAATGTGCTGACGCGATTAAGATTTTGTTTCTAGAATAAAAAGGCGGTTGATAGATTAAAAGTCGCTGCGGATATTTGGTTTCCTGCATATCGGGTTTAATTGTAATTAACGTAATTAATCAAGATGATAATTTATTTAAATAAATATTTTGTTGTTGAAATATTTTATTAAACTTCATTAATATTTACTTCATAGAAATCGTATAAACTATAATTCCGCTCGAGTGATTTTGACGCGATTTTTAAAATTCTAGAGTTTGTTTGTTTCCATTGTTTGTTGACAATCAGGGACAATGGTTTCGATTTTATTGGAATCTTATCAACTTCCGGTTGGTGACGTCATTGTTTCCGGTTGTTTTGATTAATTAATCGTGTGTTACGTCATAGAATGTGATAGTATGTATATCAAGTGTTCGTATTTTTTTGTTTGAATGTGTTGAAAGAAATATTTGTGGAACAGAAATGACAACAACGGAAGAAATATCAGGTCAGTTTGGATTATTGTAACTTATGTAACCTATTTATCAAGTTATCATGTATGTAACTTATTTATCCTTGCATGGCGGGGCAGTGACAGTCGTTACTCGTTATAACATGGATGTTCTGTTTTATTCACCTCGTGCCCGCTTACAAGTTACCATCATATTTAACTTTGTGGATAACTGTTTTCTGTAGGACTGACAATCCATTGGGTTGAAAATTATCGCGAGTGAAATATGACACGTGGTTATCTCGTCATAATAGGAAACAATAGATAGACAATGGGCCAGGAAGTTGTTCAAAACTAGATTCGATGAGAAGCGAAATTGATTTTGCTGCTAATTCCCTTCTCTTCATTGTTTTAATTAATTTGATCTTCGCTGTCAATTTCTAATAAGTGAAAGAAAGTTTATGTTGTGTTTATGTCAATAAAATATATGACATGTATGTTACCTCGGTTATAACAAACAAATATTTTATGTTTTTCGATGAATATAATAATGTGTGACATCATAATGGTGGTTATAGAAGTGTTTATTGTTGCAATAACCCACCTTTTCCGTGCCGACAATATTTCGTTTACCTTATTGTTGTTGCATTGTTAGTTGAATAATGTGCATTGTGGTGGAGACTTAGTATTATGACATCATAAACATCAAGAGTTAGTTGATTGTTTTGTTTCTATGATGTAATAATCAATGTTCGATTTGTGCAAGAGTTGCGTAAAGTTGGGGGGGTGGCGTAACTTTAGCTGTGAAAGGAAATTATTATTTAACGCAACACGTAACTGGATATTGCAACAATGGTGATTATGTTGACAGATTGGGCATTGTGATGTAACACAGTCAGTTATTGGTTGCGAAATTGCCGCCAAAAGTTAGTTCAGTTTGAAAGTTGGAACGGAGAGTTGGTTAAGATGATTTTTAATATCGGTGAGTTTTGTGTTGAAGGTTGGGGTATTTATAACGAGTGTTAGTTTACTGTTACAATATGTTTGGTTTGTTATTATAGTCTTAATATTGTTATCTTTAATATTATTTGTTGTGGGCCATATGGGATTATATATTTATGTTTATTTTATGGTTCCTTGATAATTAATTGTGGCACAATATATTGAATATGTCTGCTATTATTTAGATCTAAATATATTTTATAGTTATATATAATATGTTCCAAATATTATTTATTTAAACATTAAATTTTTGTTGCAAATATTTGTAGATTAATATCAAAATATCGTTAACGTGATAACAAGCATCTTATTTGTAGTAAAGAAGGAATATTCATGAGAAATAATGTTGATTATTCATCTTTGTTGCGTAACAATAGTACGATACTATATGATTATGACATCATAATGTTACGTATTGTTTGTTACTCGAGTTGTTTACTCGTTGACGCGTTACGTTGAAACGGTCGTTGTAGTGATTGTGAGGTCATTTCCTGTAGCTGTCAATCAAACAGGATGCAACACTTGAAAGAAACGCAAACGTAGTTACTTGCCTATATGTGTTTATATGCATGATCACGTACACACACACACAATATACACAAACATAATACACTGTGTGAGCACACACTTCCGACAATTCATTGAACAACTTTTACAGTTTCACAAATAGGCAGAAGCATATAAACCCATTAATAATATAATATGTTCAATTTATGATAATTGATAAACAATATTTGTTTAAATGGTACAAGCTTAATGTTACCTTCATGGAATAATTTCTAATTTAGAAATTAATAGTTAATGAGTGAAACATTTTTTGGTGATGTTGGTAATTAGTTTGTGATTGATTTGTTTACGTGGTGGGAAATCCCCGTTGTGTTGTTGTTTTTGAGCGTATGGTTTCCGGGAAGTGATGGTTGATTATGACATCATATTGTTGTTACAGACGCAGCAACGATCGGTCGCGTGTTGGACGAAGCGAGGACGGAGATTTGTAATTTGGAAGCGAAGAACACAAGGATAGAAGAAGGATTGCTCGATTTACATCGCTGGTTGAACGAGGTCAACTCGACGCAGTGGGGGGGTGGGAAGGATAAGATTTCTATGGGTTAGTATACGATTTCTATGGGTTAGTATACGATTTCTATTGGTTAGTATAAGATGTTTGTGTGGCGTAAGTAGTTCCTTTTTGTTTGTAGGGTTTATAAAAAAGTTTATTAAAAAAACAATGTGTATAACTCCGTTTGTTTCGCTGTCCACCCAACTTAATGTATGATGTTTATGTTGTCACCCCAGGCATGCAAACAAGTTTCAACAATGGTAACATTGATGATGTCATAACTGAAAACAATGCACTGAAGGAACACGTCAAGAATTTACAAGAAATATCGAAGAATTTAACGGAAAAACTGGTGCGTTGTGATGTCATAATGAGTTTGTGTGATGTCATAATTACATTTTTTTATATTTAGGGCGAATCCCAAGTCACAGACACGTGAGTAACTTTGATTAGGAAATATTTAAATCAATCGGTTATTTTAATTTAAATATTCGCAGTGTTGGTTTGATCGCGAAACTATCAACGTCGTCCCAACTTATTTGTGGGGGGTTGGTTGACGACCGGGGTTTCGACTCGATTCTAGATGGAAGTAACGTGGGTGAAATACAGCGACAACTATGCGATGTAAGTGGGGGTGTAGGGGTAAGGTGGGTAAGGTACAACGACAACTATATGGGTGGGGGTGTAGGGGTAACGTGGGTGAAGTACAACGACAACTATATGGGTGGGGTGTAGGGGTAATGTGGGTGAAGTACAACGACAACTATGTGGGTGGGGGTGTAGGGGTAACATGGGTGAAGTACAACAACAACTATGTGGGTGGGGTGTAGGGGTAACGTGGCTGAAGTACAACGACAACTATGTGGGTGTGGGTGGGGGTGTAGGGGTAATGTGGGTGAAGTACAACGACAACTATGTGGGTGGGGTGTAGGGGTAACATGGGTGAAGTACAACGACAACTATGTGGGTGGGGTGTAGGGGTAACATGGGTGAAGTACAACGACAACTATGTGGGTGGGGTGTAGGGGTAACGTGGGTGAAGTACAACGACAACTATGTGGGTGGGGTGTAGGGGTAACGTGGGTGAAGTACAACGACAACTATGTGGGTGGGGGTGTAGGGGTAACATGGGTGAAGTACAACGACAACTATGTGGGTGGGGTGTAGGGGTAACGTGGGTGAAGTACAACGACAACTATGTGGGTGGGGTGTAGGGGTAACGTGGGTGAAGTACAACGACAACTATGTGGGTGGGGGTGTAGGGGTAACGTGGGTGAAGTACAACGACAACTATGTGGGTGGGGTGTAGGGATAACGTGGCTGAAGTACAACGACAACTATGTGGGTGGGGGTGTAGGGGTAATGTGGGTGAAGTACAGCTACAACTATGTGGGTGGGGGTGTAGGGGTAACGTGGCTGAAGTACAACGACAACTATGTGGGTGGGGGTGTAGGGGTAACGTGGCTGAAGTACAACGACAACTATGTGGGTGGGGTGTAGGGGTAACGTGGGTGAAGTACAGCGACAACTATGTGGGTGGGGTGTAGGGGTAACGTGGGTGAAGTACAACGACAACTATGTGGGTGGGGTGTAGGGGTAACGTGGGTGAAGTACAACGACAACTATGTGGGTGGGGTGTAGGGGTAACGTGGGTGAAGTACAACGACAACTATGTGGGTGGGGTGTAGGGGTAACGTGGGTGAAGTACAACGACAACTATGTGGGTGGGGTGTAGGGGTAATGTGGGTGAAGTACAACGACAACTATGTGGGTGGGGTGTAGGGGTAACATGGGTGAAGTACAACGACAACTATGTGGGTGGGGTGTAGGGGTAACATGGGTGAAGTACAACGACAACTATGTGGGTGGGGTGTAGGGGTAACATGGGTGAAGTACAACGACAACTATGTGGGTGGGGGTGTAGGGGTAACGTGGGTGAAGTACAACGACAACTATGTGGGTGGGGGTGTAGGGGTAACATGGGTGAAGTACAACGACAACTATGTGGGTGGGGGTGTAGGGGGTAACGTGGGTGAAGTACAACGACAACTATGTGGGTGGGGTGTAGGGGTAACATGGGTGAAGTACAACGACAACTATGTGGGTGGGGGTGTAGGGGGTAACGTGGGTGAAGTACAACGACAACTATATGGGTGGGGGTGTAGGGGGTAACGTGGGTGAAGTACAACGACAACTATGTGGGTGGGGTGTAGGGGGTAACATGGGTGAAGTACAACGACAACTATGTGGGTGGGGGTGTAGGGGTAATGTGGGTGAAGTACAACGACAACTATGTGGGTGGGGTGTAGGGGTAATGTGGGTGAAGTACAGCGACAACTATGTGGGTAGGGGTGTAGGGGTAATGTGGGTGAAGTACAACGACAACTATGTGGGTGGGGTGTAGGGGGTAATGTGGGTGAAGTACAACAACAACTATGTGGGTGGGGGTGTAGGCGGTAACGTGGGTGAAGTACAACGACAACTATGTGGGTGGGTTGTAGGGGTAATGTGGGTGAAGTACAGCGACAACTATGTGGGTAGGGGTGTAGGGGTAATGTGGGTGAAGTACAACGACAACTATGTGGGTGGGGTGTAGGGGGTAATGTGGGTGAAGTACAACGACAACTATGTGGGTGGGGGTGTAGGGGGTAATGTGGGTGAAGTACAACGACAACTATGTGGGTGGGGTGTAGGGGTAATGTGGGTGAAGTACAGCGACAACTATGTGGGTAGGGGTGTAGGGGTAATGTGGGTGAAGTACAACGACAACTATGTGGGTGGGGTGTAGGGGGTAATGTGGGTGAAGTACCACGACAACTATGTGGGTGGGTGTGTAGGGGTAACGTGGGTGAAGTACAACGACAACTATGTGGGTGGGGGTGTAGGGGTAACATGGGTGAAGTACAACGACAACTATGTGGGTGGGGTGTAGGGGTAATGTGGGTGAAGTACAACGTCAACTATGTGGGTAGGGGTAATGTGGGTGAAGTACAACAACAGCTATGTGGGTGGGGGTGTAGGGGGTAACGTGGGTGAAGTACAACGACAAATATGTGGGTGGGGTGTAGGGGTAATGTGTGGGTAGGGGTGTGGGTAGGGGTGTAGGGGTAATGTGGGTGAAGTACAACGACAACTATGTGGGTGGGGGTGTAGGGGTAACATGGGTGAAGTACAGCGACAACTATGTGGGTGGGTGTGTAGGGGTAACGTGGGTGAAGTATAACGACAACTATGTGGGTGGGGGTGTAGGGGTAACGTGGGTGAAGTACAACGACAACTATGTGGGTGGGGGTGTAGGGGTAACATGGGTGAAGTACAACGACAACTATGTGGGTGGGGTGTAGGGGTAATGTGGGTGAAGTACAACGACAACTATGTGGGTGGGGGTGTAGGGGTAACGTGGGTGAAGTACAACGACAACTATGTGGGTGGGGGTGTAGGGGTAACATGGGTGAAGTACAACGACAACTATGTGGGTGGGGTGTAGGGGTAACATGGGTGAGTACAACGACAACTATGTGGGTGGGGGTGTAGGGGTAATGTGGGTGAAGTACAACGACAACTATATGGGTGGGGTGTAGAGGTAACGTGGGTGAAGCACAACGGCAACTATGTGTTTTCATCATACACATAATGTTGATTATGACATCACAGGCGCTTGAGAAGAACGCTCGTTGGCAAAGTTACAACGACGAGCGAGAAGTTTACGTCAGCAACCTGTTGACCAAATACAACCAAACCTCAACCCAATTACGGATGGTTCGTGACAAACTTGCGAATGTAACGAGTAATCCAGGTGAGTGATGTCATAATGTGTGTGATGTCATAATGTGCGTGATGTCATCATGCGTGTGATGTCATATGATTTCACCAGACAAATTATCATTGGAGCAACGCCGACATTTCGACAAATTGTTGGTTGAAGCGCGTGAACGTTTGGAAAGCGAACGAACGGAAGCATTTCGTAAATCAACGGAGATGTCGGTTGTTGTGGGGAAATATAAAGAAGAAAACATCGGGTTGCGTAAGGTAGGTGTTATATGAGGGGTAGGGTTATATTGTGGGGGTTATATTAGAGGTGGGGGTTATATTGGGGGTGGGGGTTATATTAGGGGTGGGGGTTATATTAGGGGTGGGGGGTAAACATTAGTATTAAAGATACAAACATCAATAGATAATGAACCTTGTACCTTATGCAGGACGTCGAGCATTGGCGAACTCGTTACGAAGAACAACGAGCCTCTCTAGCGACACTTAGTGCCAACTATGAGAACGAGCGTCGTCGTAGCAACAACAGTGTTGCTGAAAACAAAGAAAAACAATCCCAGATCCAAATATTGCAACGTCAGGTCCAATTGTTTGGGGAGGATTTCAGGGCAGAGAGGAAGGAAAAGGAATTGTTGTCACAGGAGTTGGAATTCATGAAGGAAAAAGTTGAACAAATGCATAAAGATAATAATAAGGTTAGTTGTATTTTGTGGAACAACAATCACCCATTACATGTGTCGTAGTTACTTTTCAATATTACATGCCATTGTTTTATAATATTCCAGAAATCTGTTTCCTTCTGTGATGTCACAACCCATGATGTCATCAAGCGATTGTCTCCTGATTATGACATCACACCCACTCAACAACCTGCGTCGCTACCCAAGCGTAACACCAGGAAAGAAGGCTGCACGGAGACTACGAGGGCAAGGAGGGCACCAGCTCCACCTAGTGACAAGAAGAAGTCACGCCCGACACCCCACATAACAAACCGAGCCCCCAAACCCCGTGAACCTCGTCGAGGGGGTCGGAAACGAATATCGGACAACGACACTTTATTGCAATGCCCCAACTGTGGGAAGGAATATGATATCATGCAGCATATGTTGCTCATTGAACATATTGATAAATGTGGAGATTAAATTTCACTCCCCTAAGTTTCCTAACAATTATCTGTAAAATAAACCAACTCTTTACTTCATTTTTTTTACAACTTACGTGCCCATTATTATTATTATTTTGATTTTTTTCTATTTCTATGATAACAGATCGATGTCTTTTTGTGACGTAACAATAGTAGAGAAACGTGTATTGTGACGTTACTTTGTAATGAAAACGTAACAAAGGCAATTGTGACGTAACAATGATCGATAGAACTCCAGAATTTCTTAAACTTTTGAAACAAATTCGGAAGAATGAGGGAATTCCCGCCAAATCTATTCTGACGTCACAAAAGAAAATTCTAAAATCTTCGTTTGAAATCAAATCACGTGGTATAGTAAGTTATGACTTAACCTTATGGAATAATTGTGACAAATTCACGACCTACGCAGTTGGTTAGCGCGCCTGCCTCTAACCAAGAGGTGATGGCTTGATTGGTTCGCAACCCAAGAACTTCTACCATTGTGTTGTGTCCTTACTTCTTCGGCACTTAACGGTATTTGCTTTAACCCAGTTGTCACTAATGGGTTGACTAAATTATCAGCCATACACAAAAAATACAGTCACCGGGAAAGTTACATACGTGGTAACTTGTAAGCGGGCCCGAGATGTATGAAACAGAACACCTGTGTTATAACGACTGTCAATGCCCCGCCATGCGAGGATGAATAAGTTACATATGTGGTAACTTTTAGGCAGGCACGAGGTGTATGAAACAGAACACCCGTGACTGTTGTTGCCCGCCGTGCGAGGATAAATAAGTTACAACAACAACATTATTTAGATACTCGTAAGTGAGCACAATAACATAAACCCAAATTATCCATACATATACATAAAAAAATTTAAAAAAATCCAAAAAAAATAATCACCCACAAAGTAACATACATGGTAACTCGTAAGCTGGCACGAGGTGTCAAACCCGTGTGATAACGACTGTCGTTTTCCAGCCACGCGAAGATAAAAGTAAGTTACATTCATTCATTCAACCCCCGTACCCCACAGGTCACAAACCTCACGCAACTTAGAGATTTTCTTCTTGACAATCGTCATGGTTACCTGACGCGAGATGAAACTTTGATGACGAATCAAGAAAAAGATAAAATTGACGCAGACGGTGAAAAGTTTATGCAAATTTGTTCGAGATCTTTGGAACAACTCAAACAAGGTTTGAATGAAATGTTTGCAATCAACCAATATATTCAGTAAAATAAACATGCTAACTTTGTGACTCCGGCACCGTGGCTTAGTGGTTAGCGGGTCTGCCTATAACCTAGAGGTAATGGGTTCAAAGCTTGACGTTGCTACCATTGTGGGTATGTGTCTTTGGGTAAGACACTTAACTGCACTTGCTCTAACCCAGTGGTCGCTAATGGGTTGTCTAAATTATCAGCCATACATAAAAAAAAAGAAAAAATCCCCCCAAAAATAATTACCCACAAAGTAACATACATGGTAACTCGTAAGCTCGCACGAGGTGTTAAACCCAAGTTATAACGACTGTCGTTTTCCGGCCACGCGAGGATAAAGTAAGCAAGTTACATTTACCAAATGCTCTTTCATTTATTTTGACCTGTTTTTAACAACTGCCATTTTGCTGTTTTTCTCCTCTCTTTGTTTCAAATAAATGCAACTTAATGTTATTGTGGATTTAAATAATCATGTTCCACCAGACACACCCACCAACCTAACCACACAAGTCGGGTTTCACCAAAAACTCGTCGTTGAAATTGTTGAAAAATATTTGAAACTTGTTTTTCAAATTTATAACGAACAGAAATCGGTTCGGGTGAAACAGATTGTTGAACGAAACACTGTGTGAGTAATAATGGTCATTGTTGGATGATAATGGGTGGGATTGTGACATCATCAAATGTATTGTTTAGGTCACAGTTGCGCTCGAATTCGACTCGAGCAAAAAGTTCAGAAAGATTGCCGGGTCAAGTTAAGCATAATCCAAAGTATTTGTTTGAGGAAAGCGATGACGATGGTTTGGTCCCAGATGATGATGAGACGGTTAGTGGGATCTTATATGGAGTATATATAGAATATACGCCAAACTTTCAATGTCTGGTTACCCATAAGCACAAGATGTAATGCTGATCATTGCCAAATCATGAACCTTATGTTTAACATACTTATGCTGGGCACCTACAATGTCCAGTGTGTCCGGCGCCGTGGCGTAGTGGTTAGCGCGCCTGCCTCTAACCCAGAGGTAATGGGTTCAAGGCTCGTCGCTGCTACCATTGTGGGCGTATGTGTCCTTGAGCAAGACACTTTACGGCAATTGCTCCAACCCAGTGGTCACTAATGGGTTGTCCAAATTATCAGCCATACATAAAAATGAGAAAAAAATCCAAAAAAAAATAATCATCCACAAAGTAACATACTTGGTAACTCGTAAGCTGGCGCGAGGTGCACACCCGTGTTATAACGACTGTCGTTTTCCGGCCACGCGAGGATAAAGTAAGTTACATTCATTCATTCATTCATTCATTCATTCATTCATTCATTCATTCATTCATTCAGTGAGCATGAGGTGTATAACGCGCCACCCTACTATACATTACAGTTCGCACAGGAAAATGCACAATTATTATCAGACATGAATTCATTGAGCGATGAAGTTCGTTCCATCGGTGGAAAAGTTGTCGAGATCGCAAAGTTGCACGAGATGTTTAGCGAACAGGTTGGTCATTAATTTAACAAGTGTTGTTTTGCTGCTAATTCTCTCCAATATTATCATTGGAAGAAATAATAATTAGTCATTCATTAACCCCCCCACCCCAGGTTTTCCAACAAGAAGCGGACATCGAACTTGTTTCGGAAAAAATCGTTGAAAGTTCGGAAAATGTTAAAGATGGGAACGAGGAGTTACGAGAGGTGGGATAGATATCTTATAAATTATACATGATATTCATAGAAATAATATATTACAGGCAATAAAGAACAACGCTGGATTCCGAGTTTGGGTTTTATTTTTTCTCGTTATGTGTTCATTCTCTTTATTGTTTCTTGAATGGTATAGTTGATTATGATGTAATAATAGTTGATTATGATGTAATAATAGGCATGATCACTCCATTGTTACATATTAATTAATTCGAAGACCAGCAATAGATGCTTCAAGTGACTTGTTGTCCCAAACAACAACGTTTCCATCTTTACCACATGTTGAGAACTGGTGTGGCCCGTACACGCATACCTATGTCAATAAATAAGTTGGGGTGGGGAACGAAAGCTGGGCTCACAGTTCCACACACAATGGTAGCAGCATTAAGCCTTGAACACATGAACACTGGGGTATATAGGGGAGCTATACCTGTATAATTGCGTTCTTATGCTTTGTAGTAAGATCAGTGGAAGTCGCCTCTACGGTTCCTTTCTTATCCATCATCTTAAACATATTCATGGCCGACACAGCTTTTCCCCCACCCCCTCCTTTAGGGGGTTGATCAAGTTTGTTGGCGAACGCAACTTTTGAACAATCCCCTTCAACTTTGAACAGCACAGGGTTGCAATCATGACCCTGTGGGGGTGTGGGGTTAAGTTGTTTTCGAGTAATATTTTATAACTTTCTGCAGTTTGTTTTGAGCAGATACCATACAGGCGCGAATAAGACGGAACAAAGTTGGTAAAACTTTTAAATTCTCTTTATTGATGGTATGTTATATATCCCCTTTGAAAATATATAACCCCCCCCAACTCACCCCTGCAATTATGCTGTTCTCCCCAAACCAAACACAATCGTTAAATGGAAGAAACTCCGTCCTGATTGACGTTAATTCTCCACCACCTTTGGCGACAGAGAGCACACTGCCGTGGGACACCATCGCTAAACAATCGCCAGAGTTTGAAAATGCGATTCCGTGAACCTGCGTTGAATAAGATGGATGTTAAACAACCCGGTTTTCCCTTATACCCACTAACCCAACTATGGCAGCACCACCCTTGTAACACCCCCATAATGTCAACCTACTTTACCTTCATGACCTTTCTTAAGTGGAAACCATCATACCCCCCCCACTCACCCATCCAGTACAAGGCATCACAAACTCCTGCATCAAACATCCAAACGTCATCTTCTTCCCCCAAACTGTAGGACCAGGTTTTGGATTGATTTCTTTGATGTAAGCCGAGAACACGTAAGCTTTGTAATCGCAACAACCAGCCGCGAGTAAAATGTTGTTCGGATGCCAATCCAACGAAACAATGGTGGATCTGTGATGTCATAGACTCATAATTCTAACGTATTTATCTTTAAATACAACAGCGAAAATCAAATTAATTTAAACCATGAAAAGAAGGAAACCAGCAGCAAAACACGGTCAAAAATTAAAAAAAATGTGCAGTAAAGCCATGAATTCCAACCCCCCACGAACCTGATAGGTTTCTTGATATGTTTGCTCACCCACCAATTATTATCGGACTCAAAGTAGCAAACGGAAATCATGCGTGATGAACTTCCGACAGCAAACTTATCTTCCTGTGGCGACCATCGTACGTACGTCGCTGCTCGATTAATACGAAGAATCACCTGTGGGGGTTTAGGTGTTTATATAATATATCTTATGTTCTGTTTCATACACATCGGCAACAAGAGTAGCTTCGAACCCATAATATTTGACTAAAGACACGCCAACCACTCTGCCGTAGAAACAGTTGAATATCCAACCTACCAATTCTTGCACCCATTCCCCGTTAGTAAGTTGCCAAACATAGGCGTTTCTGTCGGCACCGCACGTAACAATACGGTTCGTCTTCGGGGCCCAATCGATGCCTAGGGAAAAATATTTCTGAACATTTATTTCTATCCATGGTTTTGGTGGGAAGGTAGAATAACGAAAAGATTATAGCAACAAAACAACAGCAAGTAATTTCATAAACCTTATTACCTGTAACTTTAAGTGTATGTTCGCTTAAGGTATGAATATGATCCCATTTCTTCCCGGATTTCTTGTAAATCAAAACATCGTTGCTGTTTGGACTCAAAGCAATTTGCGTGCGGTCATGATTCCATGAGTGGCAACTAATGGGGTGAACCCCAAAGTTAAAAACTTCACCCATTTTTACAACGGAATGTATGAATAAAAAGTTCGTGGACTCTGGACAGTCTACACGAACAAAACAACAACAACAATAACTTCTTTCAACGAAACTGGCGACAATAAAATCTGATTGAGATGGGGAATTAAGGAAATACAACCAAAACGTAGAACACATACGACCAAAGTAACTCTAAAAGATTAGGTTGATTTTATTTTTGGCTATTTTGCAAATAAATAATAGATTAAACAAAACATAGACATATTTACTACCCATAGTATAGGTAATACTATTTAGTTACTAATTATTTTTTATATTTAGTTGACTAATTTTAAAGTTAATTCGTTTTTACTTCGTTCGGGCGTTGTTTTTAATGCTATATCGGATGGGAGCAGGGTGTTACGGTTCATTGCGTTGAAATGTGCAAATCATTCATCGACATCTTATTTCAAATTTAACTTATTGTTGTCGAGCCTTGGATTCTATTTCATATTAACAAGATTTTAACTTTGTTGGTAAATTAAACTTGAAAATGCCGATTGAAAACTTAGAAGAGGAAGGCTTGGCGAAAATTCCGAATCTTGAAATTGCTCAACTCGAGTTCCAGCTAACTTTGGATCCGTTGAACGCGAAAGTTAAAGATGAGTTGCTCGCTTTTATCAAGAAAGACAGTAAGTATTTGTTTTATGAATAAAATTTAATGCTTTAAATTGAAGGTTCAAGTAGATTTTAGCGTCCGTATGACGTTTTGATACTGACTGTTATTTTGCTTTCCTTTTCTTTCGTTGTTTTAATAAATCTGATCTTCGCTATTGTGTTCGAAAGATAAAAATAAAAACAGTTGAAATAATGAATGAATGTAACTTACTTTATCCTCGCGTTGACAGTCGTTATCACACCTCGTGCCAGCTGGGTAATTATTTTTTGGGGGATTTTTTTTTGTTATGTATGGCTGATAATTTAGACAATCCATTAGTGACCACTGGGTTGGAGCAATTGCCGTTAAGTGTCTTGCTCAAGGACACATACGCCCACAATGGTAACAGCGACGATCCTTGAACCCATTACCTCTGGGTTACAGGCAGGCGCTAACCACTACACCACGGCGCCGGACAAAAAATAATATATTCTTACCAACAGACATGTCACCTTACTATGAGAAAGTTTGCAAAGCTTTTGGATTTAAGTTGGATGAGGGTTTGTTGGAAAAGATGAAAAATGAAAACGCAAAAGAACTTTCGAAACTTGACGAGAAAATCTCTGAGGAAGTTGAATACGAGTCCGATGAAAAAGACGCGTTGTTGTCGAAAGCAGAATTCCTTTGCAAGATTGGGGACAAGGTTCAGTTTTATTGAAACTTATTTTTACTTATTTGTTGCCGTTGGGTATACCTTTCAAACCACTGTAGATAGTAAACATAATATAACCCCCCATTATAATCAACAGGAAGGATGTTTAACAGTTTTTCGTAAAGCTTACGATAAAACGATCGCGTTGGGCCATCGTCTCGATATTATTTTCAATCTTATTCGCGTTGGTTTGTTTTATTTGGACCATGATTTAATTACAAGGAATATTGATAAAGCTAAACAGTAAGTCTATTGTTGCATGTGTTGTGTATACCATGTATTATAATGTTTGGTGTTGTATATTATGTAGGGGTGTAATCTAACATGTTGTGTGGGTTATGTTTTGTAATGCAGGATCTAGGAATATGTGTAATAGTTGTGGTATGTATATTATATGGGTGTTTTACTTATATATATGATGATATTTATTTCTGTATTTGTATAATGTTTTCAAAACTTTGTTTTAGTTTGTAAAGAAAAAGTGTTACTAGCATATGGTTTATGCTCTAAAGGACATTATGTTGGTATGATGGAACTTCATTTGTAAGAAGAAGAGCCTGTTGGTTTAATATTCATTTTGTTTCGAATTATTTTATACCATATCATTGTAACACCCCCGTCTCCCCCCAGGTTGATTGACGAGGGGGGCGATTGGGATCGAAGGAACCGGTTGAAAGTTTACCAAGGATTGTATTCGGTTGCCATCAGGGATTTCAAATCTGCCGCAAAATTGTTCCTTGATACGGTATCTACGTTCACGTCGTATGAGTTAATGGATTATCAAACATTCGTTACTTATACTGTGTATGTTTGCATGCTGGCGTTGGATCGCTCCCAACTACGAGAGAAGGTTGGTCTACTTATATTTAAAACTAATTTGGTTTGGTTTAACAGCCACGCTTTTTTTTTGACACTTTTACTCAAGTAGTTTTTACCCGTAGCATGTTTTAACGACTATTGTTTTGCTGCTAATTCCTTCTTTTTATTGTTTTATTTAATTTGGTCTTTGCTATCGTATTCCAAGAGATAATTAACGAGTCATTGCTACAATTTGCCTAACAACCAAATACTCTATATATGTTGTCCATATTTAAAGACTGTCGCAGTTTGTTCAAAATATAAACCACTTTTACATTCGAAGGTTGTTAAGGGATCGGAAATACTTGAGGTTTTATTCGAGGAAGAAGCAACGAAAGAATTCTTGTTTTCGCTTTACGATTGTCGATACGGAAAGTTCTTCGTTAGATTAGGTCGGTTGTTATTGTTGTATGTTTGAACCAGGGGTGACATTTGTTGTTGTGGTAAGAGATGTCTGAGGGAGACCACGGGTCACCTTTTGACGATCTTATCGAAGACACCCCAACTTTTAAAACCTGGGTGACATCCTATATACAGCTTAGTTTTAACAATGAAACACTAACCCCCTTAACTCACCAGCTGAAGTTGAAAGTCGGATGAAGAATGATCGTTTCTTCCACGCGCATTATCGATATTATGTTCGTGAGATGCGTGTCATGGCTTACACACAACTCCTTGAGTCATATCGCAGTTTAACATTGGAATATATGGCTAATGCATTCGGGGTAACGGTGGAATTTATTGACAAGTAAGTTTGTGGGGATTGTTTGGAAGCTTAATTACCATGTATGTAACTTTGTGGGTGATTGTTTTTATGCATAGCCGGCAATTAGTGACCACTGGGTTGGAGCAATTGCCGTTAAGTATTTTGCCCAAGGACACATAACGCCCACAATGGCAGAAACTTATCTCATGTTAAATTCACAGCGAACTTTCCCGTTTCATTGCGGTTGGTCGTCTGCATTGCAAGATCGACAAAGTTGGCGGAGTTGTTGAAACCAATCGTCCCGACAGCAAGAATTGGCAGTACCAAGAAACGATCAAGAAAGGGGACTTGTTGTTGAACCGGGTGCAAAAGTTGTCGCGTGTTATCAATATTTAGGTTGAAAGTAAAATGTCAACTTTATTTGGATTCTTGTTGTTGTGATATTACATGTTAAGATTGGTTACCATGGAAACCCAACCATTGGGTCAAAGTTCATGAAGTTGTTTTTATAATTCTGCTGACGTGTCTCTTTACCCCTTCGTAAACCGATGTAGCATGCGTCACTAAGGATCGTAATACATTATGTTGGTTGGGGATGCGGGGGGTAGAATTTGTGCAAAAGTTGGTGAATGTTCATTGTTGGGCAATAACGTAACCGAGATTGGTTGATGACGTCATAATCAATATGATTGTAAACCCGCAATCGCGTCGATGTCCGTGAAATGTTTTTGAAGCAACAATTTTATTAAGAAACCAGAAACAACGGAACAAACAGAACATTTCATAACAACCAGCTAACATGATAATCACAATTATTTCATAATAATCCAACTTCATTCGAATAACAATCATTATTGTTTGCCACCTAGTGGTTAAAGTTTAAGTTTCCCAGTTGCATTAGTCTTCAATCTAACCGCTAGAGGCAGACTTGACTTCCGGTCTGGGTTAAGAGGGCAATGACCCAAAGTGTGGGCGTTGTCACCACTAGCCAGACAAAGCGGGCATTCGTATCTGCGTTGAATCAACGCTTATATTTGAACCTTTCGTGACAAAACAATAGTAATATGACGTCATCAACCTACCGTCGAAGCACGGGACATGTGACTCGATTGAGGGCGTCCTTGAGCTGGTGTGACGTCACCCATTCGTCGACTTCCTTATTGTTACGACAGAATGAACATCCGGGGTAACCGCGTCGATTGTTCGAATATCGAGGGAACGAAAATCTGGGGTAAAATAAATGATTTCTATGTTTTTTGGAGGGGGGTATTCTCACCTGGGTACATGCGGTTGCTTCAATCTTTGTGAAGATTGTTTTAATGAGATGTTTGTGGTCGGGTAAGGAGATACTACTGGTGACGTAGGGTTCGAGGTCTGTGACGTCATAATGCTGTTTACGATGAGGTATGGCGTAACAATGTACTCACGTGTGGTGGTGACGTCATAGATGAGTTTGTCAATTCGTCTTCATGATTGTGACGTAACAAACCACGCTCGCGAAATAAGGATCCAGAATTCTGGGTCGGGCTGGAACATCGGTCACAAAGTGTGGGGTAAGATGGCACATATGTTTCGTTAAACGCAACTTATTGCAGGCAACGACAGTCGTTATAACACAGGTGTTCTGTTTTATACACCTCGTGCCCGCTTACAAGTTACCACGTATGTAACTTATTTATCCTCGCATGGCAGGGCAACGACAGTCGTTATAACACGGGTGTTCTGTTTCATACACCTCGTGCCCGCTTACAAGTTACCACGTAAGTAACTTATTTATCCTCGCATGGCGGGGAAACGACAGTTGTTATAACACGGGTGTTCTGTTTCATACACCTCGTGCCCGCTTACAAGTTACCACGTATGTAACAATATATTTACCCTAATAAAGCCCCGCTATGAGTAGGCGGAGGGGTTAACATGGATGTATGTTTCTCGATTATTTCGTTGCATTTTTCGTCCAGCCATGCCATACCATTATGAGGGGTGGGAGACGGTATATCTTGCCTGTCATGAAAAATACGTTAAAACCTCACCAACCAAAACAACATAATAATTACTGCGGTGGTTGCGTTTCATTATTTCGATCCTCACGCTGTAAAATATTGGACAAACCAAAATAATCGTTAAATACGCAATAATCCATCTTCCCGCAACAACAACTATAGACAACTAAAGCTGGGTTGGATACGTCAGTCAAGGGGCTTGTGACGTCACTATGAGGTGAGTTTGTTACGTCATTGTTGGTTTTGTACAAACAAACTGGAACGGTTCCAGTGTTTACGAAATATTTTTACATCAAGTTTTTTAACTTTTATTTGAATTCGGGGTATTGCAGCAATTGTAATTTATCGCAACATTGTTTAAAGGGCGGGTGTGGGGGTAATTTGTTACTAGTTACTTGGTTCAGTCGGCGTAGCGAGGATGGAATTGTTTTTAGTAGTTGTGGCAATTATATAATTTGTTCAACCATCGAGGTCGTCATAACGTCTTATTGATTCTCATGAACTTAACTTTGGACTTTTATCAGAATCAGCAAAAACATTATTGGGCAGCTCACATTGGTTTGCGTTATATTATACGACAATTAGCATCACGTTACAATACCTGTATGGAAGTAAACATTTTTATGGCTTTTACACAACTACAAAGACAGGAAAATATATTTACACTGAAGAGTAGCGATAGTGGTTTGGGGGTCAGCGTGAGACTTTTGTGTCTTAGATCGGCGTCAATACGGACAACCCGGGGATCCTGGGTGGCTTGGTAAGGTAATACAGGGTATAAGAGGGAACAACCACACTTATTTTTGTCAAACCTTGTTTTTCTTTAAAAAAAAGAATGCGTTTTTGTAAAACTTAGGTTTCTATTTAATTGTTCAAGACATCGTGTGGCCACATCACCGATATTCTCCCTCCCGCACGATGTCGGCAGAGAGCATATGATGATTTTAATCCAGCTGTCGCTTTGTTAGATTGTGGTTGTTAGTTAGTGAGGTGTGTATCAGTATTACGGTATACGACTATATTACCATCGTGAACGTGTTCAGGTAATTTCATATGATGTATATTTGTTGTCACTAATTATTTTATACTCTATGATGTTTATTTATTACGTTGTTTGTAAATTTGAAATGGTTTAATAATTTAAACCTTTGACCACAGTTAACATTGACATTGATACAGCGTTTACAATTATAATATTTATCCAATCATGATTTGTTGGTTCTTGATGTTTGCACACGACGTCGTAACCTGACGTGTTAGTCTTGGCAAATATTAAATACCTTTGATGGTTTTCGATCAAATATTAAACTTTTCATTGATGTTTGCCGACTATTGTTTTATAACAATCTTAATTGTTTCCTGTATTGCCGGTATTCATTATGACATCAGAATGCTTATTGTGACTTGATTTAAAATAAATAAATAAATATCTTTTAAATTTGATTAAGTTGTCCTGCTTATTATAAATTTTGAAACTTTGTCCCAAAGTTTAAATTTGAAGTGGTCGTTATCGAATATTGATCGTTTGAAGTGGGGGGGGGGGGGTATTTTGAAATCGGCGCAATTTGAACAAATTATTTAAATTATCTGATTTAATTGTAATTTAATATTTAAGAAAGTGATATTATTTATAATAATCAACCAAACCCATCAAACTTAAACCTCTATAGTATCGACCGCGCAAACTTCCGGTTGGTTTGACGTTCGTTCAACCGTGTAACTCAACCATTATGACATCACAATGTCTCGATCTTTTCACAAATATTTCAAATTTTTGTTGATTTTATTCAAACGTTTCATTTGTCGGCTTGACTTAATAATTAATGAATGAAACGACGCGTAGCCACGTGGTTGAATATATGATAGTGACATCATAATTACCTGTTAAACATCACCTTTCACCTTAATTATCAGTTAGGTTTAATTACAACGCACAATCAATCTTATTGTCGGGTTTAATCACGACGATGGAAAATACATTTTCGTCTCGACAATGTTTTGTTAAATAATTTTAACAATGGGTTGATTGTGATATCATAATACAATCTGTGACATTATAATATTACATATGTGACATCACAGGATAATCTGTGACATCATAATAGAGTGTATGACATCATATGTGACATATGTGGATTATCAACAACTCGTATATCTTATGGTTGATTAACATTTATGTATTGAATCATGAAGGTATTCCATTGATAACATCCAACATATTTTATAGACAATGCCCCACGATGTCAAGTTTCACCTCGATACGGACTTCCACCTCACAGTTGGATTTATCAGCAAAACATAAGTTAAGATTCAATTCATTGAAAGCAACTTCACTGAAGGATATTTACAACGATGAAACGAGGTATCGTGTGTTTGGTATCGTGTTTATTTGTTGGGTAAACATGTTAAACACGGCGACAGGTGGATGAATATTAATATCGGGATATTTAAACAACCACTGCAGCAGTAGAGAGCATATTTAAGATATTTTATAGAAATCATATTAACAGTTCGGATGGTTACGCTCCAGCGAACAAGAATTCAAACAATAACAAACAAAGGTTATTGTTGGATCATTGTGATGTCACACAATCGCCCGATTATCGAACGTTCCTGCTTATGCGACGGCCGCCCTCCAAGATTCCCAAGTATATTATTTCTATGGATGCATAAGTATATTGTTTCTATGGATACATAAGTATATTGTTTCTATGGATTATTCATTATCATTATTAAGTATGACATCATAGTTACCATTATGACATCATTGCAGTCGATTCTCGGACGATTCTTGCGATTCTGACATCACAGAGGACGAATTATCGACAGACGAGATCACCACGGAAACGACGGGTGACTCACAACCCCCCCTAGTGGTGCAACCATCGGTAAGTTACGATCGTCATATTTATCTACCCGCCAACATAGACATCATATATAACTCCCTACAAACAAAGACATCATATATAACCCCCTACAAACATAGATATCATATATAACACCCTGCAAACATAGACATCATATATAACCCCTACAAACATAGACATCATATATATCGAAGCGAGAATCGGACAAAACACTCGCCCAACAATTGGATTCAACGGAACAAGCGTTGCTTAAAGTCGTGGTCGCCGAACAAAAGCTCACGGTTTGTTGATAAAGTTGTTGTTATAGTGGTTTTGTGTAACTTGGGGTATATTATATATATTGTTGTATGGGATAAATTAAGTTGCCAAATATTGAAATATTTATTAATTTAAAATGTTGACGGCAATGTTTATAACGCAGGGAATCTTTCGTGCTAATGATAATATTTTGTAAATATTATTGTTAAATCTTTATTAGCTGGTAAACAACAAGTTATTTAATATTATGTGAAATATAAACCATGGTATTAAACATGACATTGCCTCGGGTATTTACAGAAATGTTTACGTGTTGATATGGACGATACACCGTGGTTGGTGAAGCAACGTATCATACAAACGCTTGCCAAGGTAAATAAGGGGGTTTATTGCTGTGTTTGTTAATGAGGCGTTTACAACTTTGTTAAAGTTTAAAACCTGATGTTTGTCACTTTACATTGGTTGGAATTAGTTGACTTGCGCAAGTTTAGAAACTTAATATATTTGCTTGAGTGGATCGCAAATGTGAACTTCCTTGTATTTGAAACTTAGATAGAAACACATGATATACGGATACTTAACAATGTTACCATCACCCCTAGAAACTACCGGATCCGCTTAACTACGGATTCTACTGTAAAAAACTTGGAAGATTTTTGTTGGACCACAAACCCATGCGAGAATATTTGGAAGTTGGTGGCGTCGCAACTTACGAGGTGATTTTATGGTTTGACTTATTTTTACGACCCTTCAGGTTGCATTGTCATGGAGGGGGTAATAAACATTTATTATGACATCACAATTAACATTGTTCAAAAACAAACTAAACAATTGTTGTCTGGTCACAATGTGGTTTGTGATGTCATCAATTTAAAGAATTTTATAATTATGAGATTATGATGTCATAGTTTGATGATACATCTAATTGTTTAAAAATGATCAATCATCATAATCGCCCATTATTAATGCTGAGGTTAAACAAAGGTCATGATAATGATTTAGGATGACATCACAATAGTAACATATTATGACATCACAAATCACAATAGTTACATATTATGACATCACAATAGTTACATATTATGACATCACAATAGTTACATATTATGACATCACAATAGTTACATATTATGACATCACAATAGTTACATATTATGACATCACAATAGTTACATATTATGACATCACAATAGTTACGATACAAGCGACGAGTGTTCCAACAAACACTAAGGAGCGCTAAAGAGTCTCGTCACCTGCTGAAGATGCAAGGCTCATCGAAACGTCGGGAGTTGATGGGTTACGTGCGGGGGAGGGGGGTGGATAAGGTGCACGCCCTTATAAGGAAGGGGGTTGATCCCAACTTCCACTCGGCTACAGGGGATGGTTCGTATATGATTTCTATGATTCAAAACAAATATTTATCATTTAGTTAAACATCTTTTGGTTGTAAATTGAGATTCGATCGTGTTTTATAATTGTACGTTGGGTCGTCCTTGACATAACTATGTACTGTGGGGGGATGATTGTGAACATTATTCACCCAATATTATATGATATCTATGTTACCAACCGTACATTATAGAAACCCCACTGATCGCTGCCTCTAGTGGCCACAAAGATCAACGAACATGCGCACCGGTTATTATGGCGTTGGTCGGTGGGGGGGCCCATCTTGATTTCAGGGATCGTAGAGGTCACACCCCCGTTCACGCTGCTGTTAGAGGGGGGAACGTGTTCGCACTCAAGGTGGGAGGGGTTGCTTAACAATATTGGGGAAATGCTTGTTAACTTTTATATAATTATCCTCTCAGACACTTCTCGATCTTGGTGCTTCCCCCGATTGTTACGACTCCAAGGATCTAACCCCGTTATATCACTGTTGTTTAGTGGACGACAATGTGGAGTGTTTAAGTGTGCTTATACACGCCGGTTGTAAGAACACATGCGTTGATTCTCAGGGTTGGACCGTGTTACACCAGGTAAATGCCGTATATTAATAACCATCCAAAGTTCCGAGGATAAAAAACCCCAACCGCAGGTTTGTCGATATGGACGTCTCGAGCAACTGAAACTTCTTCTCCAAACGTGCAGTGATGACCAACAATTAATCAACAAACAAAACGCGACTGGCAACACTGCGCTTCATGTATGCTCGCTTTATAACCAAGAAATGTGCTTAGTCACTTTGTTGAAGCATAATGCTGACTCGGCCATATGTAACTATGCCAACCAAGATCCTTACCAGGTGAAACATAATATACAACACGAGATTTGAACCCGGAACCTCTGGGTTCGATGCGCTAATCGCTGCCCATTTGTTAATATCGTCATGTTTCATCACTAGGTGGCCATCGTTGCCGGCAACGTGAATCTTGGTCAGCTGATCAAAGACATCGAGCATGGTAACAATGGTGGGTGTAATGTCATAATCATATTGTGATGTCATTAATTGTAATCCATTATATGCTATGTTTAAACAAACCAACAAAACATAAAATATATTTACCAAATAGTTTTCACCCGTAGTGTGTTTTAACGACTGTTGTTTTGCTGCTAATTTCCTTCTCCTCGTTGTTAACTTGATCATCACTGCTGTATTCGAAAACATAAATAGATTTATGTTTTAATAATTATGACATCATAGATCACCCATTGTTGAAACCGACGATCCTTGATATGCTGTCCCCGGTGGAAGGATCGGGGATTCATCGTCGACACACGGTGTCAGTAGCAAGCTTACCCAATGTAAGTATTATGACATCACAATGATATATGTTGTGTAAACAATGCCCATTATCTGAAAACAAAGAAAACTACTTTCGTTTCATACGCATTGTGATGTCACAATGCCAGGTTTGCTACATTGTGATGTTATTATCAGGTTAGTGTGAAGTCACAATGATGTTTTGTTTGTTAAGGAAAAAGTTTTAGAATAAAATATTTGACAGCTAGTTTAACAAAGTGTCAACGAAACAATAAGCTTGAATGGCCCCACTTTTCACAGGTGCAAGTAAGGTGTTCACATAATTAATAAAAGTTTATTCTCCATGCAGGGGAAACCCCAGCGCCCCACATTGGGGACCTCGTTCTCGAAGCAATCAACCGGAACAAGGTAATTCCCCTAAGTTGTTACAAAATATTTGACGTCAAATATTTTTTCCTTTAAACGTAAATCGAATTCAATCATTAATTATTTATTGTGGATTTGGTTGCTTGGTGTGCCGCCTTTAGTTTGGTTTGGTTTGGTTTGGTTTGGTTTGGGTAGTTCGTGCTTAGCTTAGCTTAGTTAGTTGGTTATGACATCATAGACAGCATTGTATACTTACCCACAATGCATTGGGACAATGGATCGTAAATATTCAAAGTTTGGGAAAACCCCTGTTGTGAGATTTAAACTCGACAGCGAAGGGTGTTTAGCGCCTCCAGTGGTCAGTCCACCAGGTCTCGTGCATAGGTGGTTATGATGTCATAATGTAGCTACTATTATATATTATTTCTATGTTGAAGATACGACACACATTTACCACCGAACGCAACTTTACCCACCTATGATGTCACAATCAACCATGATGACATCACAAGGGATCGTACTATGACATCACAATCCATATTAAGGAAGAATATTGGAGGTTATTAATTTAAATAGCAACAATATGACAAGTATGAGTGACGCTTGCCGTGCAGATTCTGACGACACGTCGGATATTTTGTTCATCGTCTGTCGAGATTATGAACCGTTGGTACCCGGGGAGTTATCGCTAAAGTTGGGTGACCGCGTAGCAGGTTTGTATAAGATGTCTATGTTTGGTAAATATGATATCTATGTTTGGTATAAGATGTCTATGTTTGGTGTATAAGATGTCTATGTTTGGTATAAGATGTCTATGTTTGGTATATATGATATCTATGTTTGGTATATAAGATGTCTATGTTTGGTATATAAGATGTCTATGTTTGGTATATAAGATGTCTATGTTTGGTATAAGATGTCTATGTTTGGTATAAGATGTCTATGTTTGGTGTAAGATGTCTATGTTTGGTGTATATGATGTCTATGTTTGGTATATATGATGTCTATGTTTGGTATATAAGATGGCTATGTTTGGTATAAGATGTCTATGTTTGGTATAAGATATCTATGTTTGGTATATAAGATGGCTATGTTTGGTATAAGATGGCTATGTTTGGTATAAGATGTCTATGTTTGGTATAAGATGTCTATGTTTGGTATATATGATGTCTATGTTTGGTATATAAGATGGCTATGTTTGGTATATAAGATGTCTATGTTTGGTATATAAGATGTCTATGTTTGGTATATAAGATGTCTATGTTTGGTATATAAGATGTCTATGTTTGGTATAAGATATCTATGTTTGGTATAAGATGTCTATGTTTGGTGTATATGATATCTATGTTTGGTATATATGATATCTATGTTTGGTATATAAGATGTCTATGTTTGGTATAAGATGTCTATGTTTGGTATATATGATATCTATGTTTGGTATATAAGATATCTATGTTTGGTATAAGATGTCTATGTTTGGTATAAGATGTCTATGTTTGGTGTATATGATATCTATGTTTGGTATATATGATGTCTATGTTTGGTATATAAGATGGCTATGTTTGGTATATAAGATGTCTATGTTTGGTATATAAGATGTCTATGTTTGGTATAAGATATCTATGTTTGGTATAAGATGTCTATGTTTGGTGTATATGATATCTATGTTTGGTATATATGATGTCTATGTTTGGTATATAAGATGGCTATGTTTGGTATAAGATGTCTATGTTTGGTGTATAAGATGTCTATGTTTGGTGTATAAGATGTCTATGTTTGGTGTATATGATGTCTATGTTTGGTATATAAGATGTCTATGTTTGGTATAAGATATCTATGTTTGGTATAAGATGTCTATGTTTGGTATAAGATATCTATGTTTGGTATATATGATATCTATGTTTGGTATATAAGATGTCTATGTTTGGTATAAGATGTCTATGTTTGGTATAAGATGTCTATGTTTGGTATATATGATGTCTATGTTTGGTATATAAGATGGCTATGTTTGGTATATAAGATGTCTATGTTTGGTATATAAGATGTCTATGTTTGGTATAAGATGTCTATGTTTGGTATAAGATATCTATGTTTGGTATATAAGATGTCTATGTTTGGTATAAGATGTCTATGTTTGGTATAAGATGTCTATGTTTGGTGTATATGATGTCTATGTTTGGTATATATGATATCTATGTTTGGTATAAGATGTCTATGTTTGGTATATAAGATGTCTATGTTTGGTATAAGATGTCTATGTTTGGTATAAGATGTCTATGTTTGGTATATATGATGTCTATGTTTGGTATATAAGATGTCTATGTTTGGTATAAGATGTCTATGTTTGGTATAAGATATCTATGTTTGGTATATAAGATGTCTATGTTTGGTATATAAGATGGCTATGTTTGGTATAAGATGTCTATGTTTGGTGTATATGATGTCTATGTTTGGTATATATGATATCTATGTTTGGTATATATGATGTCTATGTTTGGTATAAGATGTCTATGTTTGGTATATAAGATGTCTATGTTTGGTATAAGATGTCTATGTTTGGTATAAGATATCTATGTTTGGTATATAAGATGGCTATGTTTGGTATAAGATGGCTATGTTTGGTATAAGATGTCTATGTTTGGTGTATATGATGTCTATGTTTGGTATATATGATATCTATGTTTGGTATATAAGATGGCTATGTTTGGTATAAGATGTCTATGTTTGGTGTATATGATGTCTATGTTTGGTAAATATGATATGTCTGTGTTTTTATATGATGTCTATGTTGAGATTAACATTGTGTGTTTAACGTACCGTCACGCTTGAACGATTATAAATTCCCTGAGGCTGTTGAATTATGACATCATAATCGCCTGTGTGTTGTCATTGTCGTTCAATATAAACGAACAGTATGGATTATTTGTAACAATAAAGTTGAGGTGAGGTTGTGATGTCATAATTAATGTGATGATGTCATTAAAGATATTATTAAATGAAAGTAATTTTATTTTATGTGAAATAATCGCAACGTTGGAAGGTTCATGAATTATTCATGGAAACCTCGTCATGCTTGGTTCGCGTGTTGAGGGTTGTTTGTATAAGGAGATGTCATAATCCTTCTTATTGTTGCTTATGATATCATAAAGGAGGTTTTAATTCAACTATTGTTAAGTAGGGTGATGTCATAATAGAGGTTGTTTCATTTCAATATGAAACAATGGAATAGATTGTGATGTAAATGGATACATTGTGTTGGATTGTGATGTAACAATGAAACAAAAGTTTGAGAATCTTTTTCACAGTTCGTCATAAAGAGGTTTGTGACGGTTTCGCCGTTGGATCGGTTGGGGGTAAGACGGGACGGTTCCCGTTAAGTTGTGTGCAAGCTGTCAAGTTACGACGATCAAAGCTGGATTGTAAGTATATCATATACATAGATATCATATTAATATACATAGATATCATATTAATGTACATAAATATCATATTAATGTACATAGATATCATATTAATATACATAGATATCATATTAATGTACATAAATATCATATTAATGTACATAGATATCATATTAATATACATAGATATCATATTAATATACATAGATATCATATTAATATACATAGATATCATATTAATATACATAGATATCATATTAATGTACATAGATATCATATTAATATACATAGATATCATATTAATATACATAGATATCATATTAATATACATAGATATCATATTAATATACATAGATATCATATTAATATACATAAATATCATATTAATATACATAGATATCATATATTTAATATATTTTCAGTTGAACATTTGAAACACGAACAACATTCTTTGGACAGGTGAGTTGGGTTGGGGGGTTAATATGGGGTTGGGGGGTTAATATGGGGTTGGGGGGTTAATATGGGGTTGGGGTTAATATGGGGTTGGGGGTTAATATGGGGTTGGGGGGTTAATATGGGGTTGGGGGGTTAATATGGGGTTGGGGGTTAATATGGGGTTAGGGGGTTAATGTGGGGTTGGGGGTTAATATGGGGTTGGGGGTTAATATGTGGTTAGGGAGTTAATATGGGGTTGGGGGGTTAATATGGGGTTGGGGGGTTAATATGGGGTTGGGGGGTTAATATGGGGTTAATATGGGGTTAGGGAGTTAATATGGGGTTGGGGGGTTAATATGGGGTTAGGGGTTAATATGGGGTTGGGGGTTAATATGGGGTTGGGGGTTAATATGGGGTTAGGGGGTTAATATGGGGTTGGGGGGTTAATATGGGGTTAGGGGGTTAATATGGGGTTGGGTTGTTAATATGGGGTTAGGGGTTAATATGGGGTTAGGGGTTAATATGGGGTTAGGGGTTAATATGGGGTTAGGGGGTTAATATGGGGTTAGGGGTTAATATGGGGTTGGGGGTTAATATGGGGTTGGGGGTTAATGTGGGGTTGGGGGGTTAATGTGGGGTTGGGGGTTAATGTAGGGTTGGGGGGTTAATATGGGGTTAAGGGGTTAATATGGGTTTAGGGGGTTAATATGGGGTTAGGGGTTAATATGGGGTTAGGGGGTTAATATGGGGTTGGGGGGTTAATATGGGGTTGGGGGGTTAATATGGGGTTGGGGGGTTAATATGGGGTTGGGGGTTAATATGGGGTTGGGGGTTAATATGGGGTTGGGGGTTAATATGGGGTTAGGGGGTTAATATGGGGTTGGGGGTTAATATGGGGTTGGGGGTTAATGTGGGGTTGGGGGTTAATGTGGGGTTGGGGGGTTAATGTGGGGTTGGGGGGTTAATATGGGGTTAGGGGGTTAATATGGGGTTAGGGGTTAATATGGGGTGGGGGTTAATGTGGGGATAGGAGGTTAATATGGGGTTGGGGGTTAATGTGGGGTTGGGGGTTAATGTGGGGTTGGGGGTTGATATGGGGTTAGGGGGTTAATATGGGGTTGGAGGTTAATATGGGGTTGGGGGTTAATGTGGGGTTGGGGGTTAATGTGGGGTTGGGGGGTTAATGTGGGGTTGGGGGGTTAATATGGGGTTAGGGGGTTAATATGGGGTTAGGGGGTTAATGTGGGGATAAGAGGTTAATATGGGGTTGGGGGTTAATGTGGGGTTGGGGGGTTAATGTGGGGTTGGGGGGTTAATATGGGGTTGGGGGGTTAATGTGGGGTTGGGAGGTTAATATGGGGTTGGGGGTTCACCCGCAGAAGATTGCTGGCAAAATAATCTTTTTATCTTTATACTATACTGAACCTAACCAGCCGATTCTAAATTATTTTAATGCGAATATTTGGGTCGCGTGAAAATTAAATATTTTCCAGTGGCTTGCATGAAGATGACACTGCAGCGATGACATCATCAGAAGTGACATCACAACAGGGTGTTTCCCATAAATATCGTGATGTCATCATAAGGCGGGGGGTTGATGGTTACGGGTTCGTTCTACGAGGAGCAAAGTGTAAGTTGGGGTTATTTTGTGGGGGCGGGGGTGATAACCCGAATAATTTGTTAAAAACTTCTCTTGTTAGTTTTAATACAAACATGACAAACAATATTTTATTTTCATCTTAAACATTTTGGTTTCAAAACTAAACCATGTTCCTTAACATCATATTGTATGTTTGTGGGGAACTATATATAATGCTTGTGTATATTGGTAGGGTTTGTATGTAGATTTAACCCCCTAACCCCCCAATCTCCTTTAACCCCCAATCTCCTTTAACCCCCAATCTCCTTTAACCCTCAATCTCCTTTAACCCCCAATCTCCTTTAACCCCCAATCTCCTTTAACCCCCCAATCTCCTTTAACCCCCAATCTCCTTTAACCCCCAATCTCCTTTAACCCCCAATCTCCTTTAACCACCCAATCTCCTTTAACCTCCAATCTCCTTTAACCCCCAATCTCCTTTAACCCCCAATCTCCTTTAACCCCCAATCTCCTTTAACCCCCAATCTCCTTTAACCCCCAATTTCCTTTAACCACCCAATCTCCTTTAACCTCCAATCTCCTTTAACCCCCAATCTCCTTTAACCCCCAATCTCCTTTAACCCTCAATCTCCTTTAACCCCCAATCTCCTTTAACCCCCAATCTCCTTTAACCCCCCAATCCCCTTTAACCCCCAATCTCCTTTAACCCCCCAATCCCCTTTAACCCCCAATCTCCTTTAACAGCAGAGGGCCCGATTGGTCGGTTCATCCCGTCACCACGACAACCAGCGTTACAATATTTGGAATCTGTCGAGCTGGGAAGTAACGCGCATGAGGCCGGGTTGAGGTCGGGTGACTTCGTGTTAAAGGTAGTGTGATGTCATAATGGTGGTGGTGATGTCATAATAACGATTATTACAGATAAACAACAATGACGTATCAACCATCGGACATCGGGAAATTGTTGAACGAATCCACGAGGCCGGAGATCCGTTGCGTGTTTTTGTGGTGGCTGTTGGGGGTAAGTTGGGGGTCGGGGGTTGTTGGGGGTAAGTTAGGGGTCGGGGGTTGTTGGTGGTAAGTGAGGGGTCGGTGGTTGTGAAGGGGAAGTTAGGAGTCGGGGGCTGTTAGGGGTTGTTGGGGGTAAGTTAGGGGTTAGGGGTTGTTGGGGGCAAGTTAGGGGTCGGGTGTGTTGGGGGTCCGGGGGTGTTGGGGGTCCGGTGTTGTTGGGGGTAAAGTGAGCTGAGATCAGGGTATGCCCAGCGCACAATAATAACATTAACGTAATGTTTCTTTAGAAGTAAACGATGACATCATCAGTATGACATCATCAACGACATCATCGAATGACATGACATCATCAGGGATTCCCCCAACCCAAAACCATGAAAAGATTTCTCGAAGTGGCTCGATTGGTTCCGCTATTGGTTAGTATATTGTTTCTATGTTAATATATGATATCTATGTTTATGATATATTGTTTCTGCATTTATTATATATGATATCTATGACAGGCAAACTTGACAGCGTACTCGCGCTTGAGGAAGGTTCTGAGGAGGATTATGATGTCATAAAGCAAACTGCGACGCTACGTAGACGACCTGTTAGTCGGATGTTGAGGTCACATGACATTCAGGTGATTTCCCCTAACCCCTAATTACCCCTAACCCCTAATTACCCCTAACCCCTAATGACCCCTAACCCCTAATGACCCCTAACCCCTAATGACCCCTAACCCCTAATTACCCCTAATGACCCATATATAACTTACATATACACCATATATAAGTTACATATACACCATATATATAAGTTACATATACACCATATATATAAGTTACATATACACCATATATATAAGTTACATATACACCATATATATAAGTTACATATACACCATATATATAAGTTACATATACACCATATATAAGTTACATATACACCATATATAAGTTACATATACACCATATATAAGTTACATATACACCATATATAAGTTACATATACACCATATATAAGTTACATACACACCATATATAAGTTACATATACACCATATATATAAGTTACATATACACCATATATAAGTTGCATATACACCATATATATAAGTTACATATACACCATATATAAGTTACATATACACCATATATAAGTTACATACACACCATATATAAGTTACATATACACCATATATAAGTTACATATACACCATATATATAAGTTACATATACACCATATATATAAGTTACATATACACCATATATAAGTTACATATACACCATATATAAGTTACATATACACCATATATAAGTTACATATACACCATATATAAGTTGCATATACACCACATATATAAGTTACATATACACCATATATAAGTTACATATACACCATATATAAGTTGCATATACACCATATATATAAGTTGCATATACACCATATATAAGTTACATATACACCATATATAAGTTACATATACACCATATATAAGTTACATACACACCACATATAAGTTACATATACACCACATATATAAGTTACATATACACCATATATAAGTTACATACACACCATATATAAGTTACATATACACCATATATATAAGTTACATATACACCATATATAAGTTGCATATACACCATATATATAAGTTACATATACACCACATATATAAGTTACATATACACCATATATAAGTTACATATACACCATATATAAGTTACATATACACCATATATATAAGTTACATATACACCATATATAAGTTACATATACACCATATATAAGTTGCATATACACCATATATATAAGTTACATATACACCACATATAAGTTACATATACACCATATATAAGTTGCATATACACCATATATATAAGTTACATATACACCACATATAAGTTACATATACACCATATATAAGTTACATATACACCATATATAAGTTACATACACACCATATATAAGTTACATATACACCATATATAAGTTACATATACACCATATATATAAGTTACATATACACCATATATATAAGTTACATATACACCATATATATAAGTTACATATACACCACATATAAGTTACATACACACCACATATATAAGTTACATATACACCATATATAAGTTACATATACACCATATATAAGTTACATATACACCACATATAAGTTACGTATACACCATATATAAGTTACATATACACCATATATATAAGTTACATATACACCATATATAAGTTACATATACACCATATATATAAGTTGCATATACACCATATATAAGTTACATATACACCATATATAAGTTACATATACACCATATATAAGTTACATATACACCATATATATAAGTTACATATACACCATATATAAGCAGTGGCGCAACCAGCGCGTTTAAAAGGGGGCTGTCATATTTACGTCTAGTCCACGTTTATCTCTGACGCGATAAAACACTCCCTTTATTGGTTGTGCACACGAATATATATCCTATTTTACGCGGTAAATTAAAACTAACACTACATTATTAAAAAGACGTATCTAAATTAATATAAACAGAGGAAGCATTGTTGCAGATTTACGCATGTTAATGTAACGATTATTTACGTCAGAATACCTTTGATAAACCATTACGATTGTTCCATCACAAACGAGATTGTTGGTAAACAATCGTGTTTTATTTGCTCCCATACGATCTGTAGTTTTTGTATTATTTCTGTTTCTGATGATTAGTTTAAATCAGTGCTTCCCAAACTATGGTATGCGAAGGCCTCCCAGGTGGTACGCGAGCACCTTATTAAGTTCACACCAAACGATCGCAAATGATCTTTTAGTGATTGTCGTGAGCATTATTTTAATCCACATAAATTACGTAGAGCGTGACATTCCATGCTATATTCCCTACACCGGTGTTCCTAACTTTTTAAACCTAGGCGTTGTTTTTTTTTTACGCGTGTACAGAATATTTTTGCAAGCCTATCTTTATTATGCGCATGAAAAGGCAAATATTCAACCTGTTTTCAAGCACCTGCAGGCTAAATAATCAAGGGGACAATCGCTAATATGACGCAAATAATCAACGTGTGAACTGCTATTATGACGTAATCAATTCCCAGGTCAAACAATCGCTATTATGACGCGATGAATCCACGTGTGAATCCCTACTGTTTCGTAATAATTATGCTGCTTGGCTGAGGAAAACATCGTAAATATACAGCAGTGCTACTTCTGGAACATATTTAGGTTGTTTATTACCGCGCCTGTTGCCCTGTTTAATAGGCAAATTACTTTTATTTTCAACTTTGAGAAAGGCAGTGCCAAGTTCATGCCCGCGGAAAAAATAGGTGTGCGTGCGGTTTTTAATTTCACTATTTAAAATGAGTTGTTCACGAGCCTTTAGTAGTTAAGTATGTAGGTGGTTTGAGAACGCTGCTTGAACCAAAAAGTGGTACGCGAGTAGATAAAGTTTGGTAACCACTGATTTAAATGCTGATAAACCGCGATTATTATGCATTTTAATTGGTGCAAATATAAGTGCGAGGAGCGACGCTATCAGTAAATTGGAACCAACACAAATTGTAATATATTATTATAAAGTATCGCCCCGGCAGAGCTTGGACAAAGGCCAAAAAACATCGTTTGATGACACCGCACGAGAACCAGAGTTTTATTACGTCACTTTTCACGAGAATAAATTCACAACGATTGCTTCGTTTGTTAAGTGTTGAATGTATGCTACCACATGCGTCTTCCTTTATTTCCTACGCCGGCGCAGAGCGTAAAAATGTGACGCTCATACACGATGTTTCGATCTCGTGGTTGGTTGTGCAGTTAGCACATTCCTCCAGATTGTTATATTATGAAACGTCATAATTAATAGTTACGTTACAATAGGACAAGTGACGTAACAATTGAACGAAAAGTTATTCCAATTTTAAGCGAACGAATGTAATATTAAATGCAACGCGCGTGTGTGTGCGTCTTAGCACTTTCTGGCTGCGTGCGTGTCTGCGGAAAAGGGGGCTGTCATGACAGCAAAACAGCCCCCCTGGTTGCGCCCCTGTATATAAGTTACATATACACCACATATATAAGTTACATATACACCATATATAAGTTACATATACACCATATATAAGTTACATACACACCATATATAAGTTACATATACACCATATATAAGTTACATATACACCATATATATAAGTTACATATACACCATATATAAGTTACATATACACCATATATAAGTTGCATATACACCATATATAAGTTACATATACACCACATATATAAGTTACATATACACCATATATAAGTTACATATACACCATATATAAGTTACATATACACCATATATATAAGTTACATATACACCATATATAAGTTACATATACACCATATATAAGTTGCATATACACCATATATAAGTTACATATACACCACATATATAAGTTACATATACACCATATATAAGTTACATATACACCATATATAAGTTACATATACACCATATATAAGTTACATATACACCATATATATAAGTTACATATACACCATATATATAAGTTACATATACACCACATATATAAGTTACATACACACCATATATAAGTTACATATACACCATATATAAGTTACATATACACCATATATAAGTTGCATATACACCATATATAAGTTACATATACACCACATATATAAGTTACATATACACCATATATAAGTTACATATACACCATATATAAGTTACATATACACCATATATAAGTTACATATACACCATATATATAAGTTACATATACACCATATATATAAGTTACATATACACCATATATAAGTTACATATACACCATATATATAAGTTACATATACACCATATATAAGTTACATATACACCATATATAAGTTACATATACACCACATATATAAGTTACATATACACCATATATAAGTTACATATACACCATATATAAGTTACATATACACCACATATATAAGTTACATATACACCATATATATAAGTTACATATACACCATATATAAGTTACATATACACCATATATATAAGTTGCATATACACCATATATAAGTTACATATACACCATATATAAGTTACATATACACCATATATATAAGTTACATATACACCATATATATAAGTTACATATACACCATATATAAGTTACATATACACCATATATATAAGTTACATATACACCATATATATAAGTTACATATACACCATATATAAGTTACATATACACCATATATATAAGTTACATATACACCATATATAAGTTACATATACACCATATATATAAGTTACATATACACCATATATAAGTTACATATACACCACATATATAAGTTACATATACACCATATATAAGTTACATATACACCATATATATAAGTTACATATACACCATATATATAAGTTACATATACACCATATATATAAGTTACATATACACCATATATATAAGTTACATATACACCATATATATAAGTTACATATACACCATATATAAGTTACATATACACCATATATATAAGTTACATATACACCATATATATAAGTTACATATACACCATATATATAAGTTACATATACACCATATATATAAGTTACATATACACCATATATAAGTTACATATACACCATATATATAAGTTACATATACACCATATATAAGTTACATATACACCATATATATAAGTTACATATACACCATATATAAGTTACATATACACCATATATAAGTTACATATACACCATATATATAAGTTACATATACACCATATATAAGTTACATATACACCACATATATAAGTTACATACACACCACATATAAGTTACATATACACCACATATATAAGTTACATATACACCATATATATAAGTTACATATACACCATATATAAGTTACATATACACCATATATATAAGTTACATATACACCATATATATAAGTTACATATACACCATATATATAAGTTACATATACACCATATATATAAGTTACATATACACCATATATATAAGTTACATATACACCATATATATAAGTTACATATACACCATATATATAAGTTACATATACACCATATATAAGTTACATATACACCACATATATAAGTTACATACACACCACATATAAGTTACATATACACCACATATATAAGTTACATATACACCATATATATAAGTTACACATACACCATATATAAGTTACATATACACCACATATAAGTTACATATTCACCATCTTACCAGGACATCTTTATACGGAACCATCCCCCCCCACCCCGCCATTCGCAATCTCTCTCCTCGGCAACTTCTCGACGACTCATTAGGGTACTTCCCCCAAAACTTCCCCATCCAGGTATGACGTCATAATATACAAAACTAAATCTCACAAATTCAAAACAAAGATTTCAAAGTCAACTTTTATTTGAGAATCTGGGTCATTATTACATCACAACACCCATGTATGACATCACAAACCATTGTTGGAACAATGGCCATTCATCAATTGATTGTTGTGATTGACGTTTCATTATGACATCACACATATCACGTTCTCCTCAGGAAGTCAATTATTTCGTGACACTTCTTCATTGTTACGTCATTTAGTCGATTCTAGTTTCGCGCACAGACGTTTATTTACATTGTTAGTTGTTGTGATGTAATAATGCCACAGATTCGCAGAAAAAAGAAAGAAAAAATTTCGATTTTATTTCAAATCCGTGAGTTTTAGTTTTACATAATTGTTATTTATCTAATTCTGTAAGTTTTTTGTACGGTTGATAACCCATTAGTGACCACTGGGTTGGAGCAATTGCCTTTAAGTGTCTTGCTCAAGGACACAAACGACCGCAATGGTGGTTTCAAACCCGGTACCTTTACAAGCAAACTTCATTAAAACTTTTTCCCAGCTTCACCAAACGATGACGCGTGTGATTGTGACATCAGCGATACATCATCTGTGACATCACAAGGCAGCACGTTTATGTCGGACACGATGACATCATCGATGACATCATCTTTCACAGTGAGTCGACATTCATCGAACGCAGCCGTCCCGTGTAAGTTATGTTGGCCATGCATCGAGTGTGTTCAACTTCATCGTTTAGCCCAGGGTTCCCAAACTTATTTTATCGCGGGCCAATATGTTAAATCACAATTATGCGTCGGGCAAGGTTTTCCCTGCTATATTGGTGACGCGACTTGGGTAATCCTTTAGCTGGTGGCCACCTGAAATTTTGGTTTCAAAATATTCTATAGCCCCCACTAAAACCTGCTGTCTAAATTTTTTTACAAAAGGAGGGCGTTCATGTCGAAAACTAACTTTAAAAATGGGCGAAAAAATGCCTCGTCACCAAAATTCATCTGATTTGCGTAGGTTCAATGGTTTATTACGTCACAATCGCAGTCTGTAACGTCACAATGATGGTATATTTATATTACATACGTTACAAGACGTCATAGCCGTTTCTTTCTCACTGTTTTAACGTAGGAATCAAACGTAACAATACGCATTCTATGACGTAATAATCCAACCTTGGTTTAATTCATGACGGCTGGTGTAAAAAATACGGTGACGCAGCACGATATCGCACATTTTCAAAGTTAGTTTTCGGCACGAACGCCCGAGTTTTTTCAAACAAAAATTATACAGTGGGTATCAGTGAGACCTAAGGAACATTTTAAAACCAAAATTTCAGGTGGCCACCAGCTAAAGGATTACCCGCGACTTGTATTGGCTAAAGTTTGGTTATAACGAATACTGTTAGTTAGGTCAGGAAGTTCTACACATATGCTCGTAATAAACATGGCTTCTAGAACAGATTAAACTACGTACTTGCGGAGTAAAAGACTAAGTTTCACAGTTTTTTGTTGAATCATGCCGCGGTATTACCCCCTATACCAGAGTAACAAGCGTGGAAGGTTGGCTGATGCTGTGACAGTCATAATTATTTTTGTGACGTAACAAAGACAATGTAAAAGATTACAGAAACCAATAAAACATTTTTAGACGATTTGTTAAAGTAATATGTTTATTTGTGAATGTATGCAATCGGTAATTTTGAAGTCCTCTGAGGGCCATTTATTTTGCTCCTACGGGCCGCGGTTTGGGAACCTCTGATTTAGTTAAACTGACCCTGACTGTGCATTGTGATTTAATCATGTTTTGTGAAAGTATTTTTCCTTAATGTGTTTTGTCACTAACACAGGTGGCTTATATACAAACCTATATATTTATCTGCGTATGGTTGAACTCAATAGCACAACTATGATATCACACTCCTATAGTGACATCACGGAAACCTCCACCTGCCCCTCCCCAACGTCGCTCCAGTCGACTGACCACGACATCACGCGACGAGGAAGAATTACGACAACTACGCACCAACATTGTGACATCATCGCCCCCATTGTCACCATTGAGGTAATTATGATGTCACAAGTAATTGATGATGTCACAAGTAATTTATAATGTCATAGTCCGAAGAGCCCGGGTTCTAAACCAACCAAGCGTGAAATATCGATCGCAGCAGCTGTGGCAGCAAAAGCGCTCACCCGTAACCATGAGGGGAAACCCCCTAAACCCACATCACCCAAGGTAAGATTGTGATGTCATCAACGTACATGATGATGTCATGGATTAATTATGATATCACAGGGAGGCGATAACCAATCAGCATTAGCGATGGCTTTAGCAGCGAAGCAAGCAAGTCTCCACCTAGCGGTCGATACAACGAGCGGAGTTAAACCATCGGATGTCGCTAAAGCGCTCAAGCGTAACGGGGATAAACAAAGGTGATTATGATGTCATGATTATTACGTATTGAACAACAATATTCAACAGCGAACGGGTGTCACTTCCTCCACCACCCCCAACCCCACCCAGTGAAAGTGGGGGGTTAGGGGGATTCACCTTACCTCCACCCCCTGACCCACATGGTCACATGACCTTTGATGATGTCATCAACTTACCCCCGCCCCCTGATGATATGATGGGGGAATACCCAACTTTACCCCCACCCACAAGTTTTGCAGAGGAAAAGGGAAATACCCCGAAACCCACCAAGACAAAAGGTAAAACCATGCGTTTAATCGTTTTTTAACAACTCTTGTGATATTTTTCCATACAACGATCGTCGTTTTGTTGCTAATTTTTCTCTTTTCATTGTTTTACTAAACTTGATCTTTCGAGATAAATTAAAGCTATGTTTATGTTGTTGATACAGAAGGCTTTTGTTAAACACAGTAACAACATCAATGTTTATGTTATTTTGTGACATCACAGGGGACCTTGTGACATCATCAGCGCACGATTCAGGTGTTGATGATGTCATAACACGAACCTCGGCCCTGAAATCAATCGAAACGATTTCCGTTGTTTCATCGACGTCAAATATTTCGTCCGAGGAAGGATCGGACCCGGGGGTGTCCCTCACCTATGATAAAGGGGAAGCCCCCATCACCCTCACAAAGGTCAACTTTGGGTCAAGTGAGGTCGCGACCCCGGTTGTGTGTGACATCACAAAGAAGCCGTTACATGAATGGGATGTCGCAGAGGTTGGTCGGTGGTTGGTCGGGATCGGGTTGGGAACGCACGCCGGGAAGTTTGCCGAGAATGAGATCGATGGGAGCCATCTTCCCCAATTGGGGAAAGATGAGTTAAGCGAGCTCGGGGTAACACGGGTCGGGCATCGATTAAATTTCGAACGATCGCTTAAGAAACTATCTTGACGTATTTAACGTCACATCTGCAGTATTGTTTATAAATATGCAAGAATGATGTCATCGATGATGTCATTGATGACTGATGATGTCACTGGGCTTCCATTTTAATCATAATTATATGATTTCTATCTCAATCAAAATGTTGTTTCTATGCTTGGTGTTCCATTGACTTCCATGTATGACGTAACAAATAAATGTACAAACAATATATTATTATGACGTCATTGTATTTATTTAAAGAATCTTCAATTGTGATTCATCAATTGAGTCATTTTATGACGTTCGAATGACGTCATGGACTAACCACGTGTTTAAATGATTATTACATCATAGTAACTATTAACAAGCTTTGCTGAAAAATTCTTTGTAACTTATGACGTCACAGCGGATATTCATCCAACTGGCTATGTCACAGACGACCAACAATTGAAACTTCTTCAGTTTTCCTTTCAACGCCCGAGGCATCGATGCCGCGTATATATTGTGACGCAATAGAACGAACAATCGTTAACAGCGATCGCCACCAAAAAGAATTCGGAAAAATGTTTTTTATATTTATAGTTTTATTAGAATTGTCGCAGAGTACAGGGAATGTATTAACAGGTGAGAAAATATATATTTGTGTTTAAACTTGAAAGGAATGATTAATCATTGTTGTTTTAATATTTTGTAATTAATTAAATTATTTAATTATTTTTTCCGCTTCTTCATAATGACGTCATTCAGTATAATATTTCTATGAAACCACATGCATGACGATGTAAACAATATTACGTCATTATAGTGAACCGCGGGTTCGAAGGCGCGATTCCCGCGATCCCATCTTTATCTTGCGACTTTGATTTTGACTTTTGTTCTTGGAGAAACGATTCAAGCGCTGAATTCACGTGGATTCGTAGGCAAGGGGAGACGCCTTCTATATATACCGGTCCACCGTGGGATCATACAACTAAAGGTACAATAAGTGAAACCCCCCCCTCTACATTATCTGCTAATATAACCGGGAGAATTCTTTACTAGTCTCAACATTTATTTAAGGTGTGTTTATAACTATTCCCCCAATAACCCCCCACCCCAAATAACCCCCCCCAATAACCCCCCCCAATAACCCCCCCAATAACTCCCTGCCCCCAATAGCCCCCCATCCACAATAACCCCCACCCCAAATAACCCCACCCCCAATAACCCCCCAAGAACCCCTGCCACACTATTAGTCCGATTAACGTAGACAATCCTCAACCAAACCACAACGTCCTGTTATTATCAGGCATCGCGTAAACTTGTGGTTTTTAATCCGTTTTAATAATCCCGCGAAATTTCCTTCAAGATGGAAGGCTGGATATTAAGATATACGGTTGCAGATATTTGTAACTTTTAAACATTTCACCTAGATGCGAATGTTGGGCATTATATTTACATTGAAACTTCATCACCAAGACAAAAAGGCGACAAAGCTCGTTTGGTGAGCCAAGTTATCGGCACGGCGGGGACGTACTGTCTAAGGTGACAAAGTTATTTTCAACTTTTCTTATGTTTGCAAAAATAAATATTCTAATAACCAAGACATCCCCAGGTTTTGGCACCACATGCACGGACTTAACGTGAAAGATTTGAACGTTTACCTTAAAGGCCGGCTGACGCATCGAGTTAGAATGTTGACAAGATTATCGGGTCCGTGGTCAATCGAGGGGCGAGATGAACCACGTGTGTTTGGGGAAGATGGTGATTGGTGGAACGAAGAGAGGGTGGAGTTTAATATCGTGGAACCTGCCCAGGTTTGGATATTGTTTGGGAGATTAAATATCCGGCTTCTAATTTACCGCAACGAGAAACAAGATGAAAGTATAGATAAGTGGGGGAATCCCCATGCATTAGAAAGTTTGTCAGCAAAGTTCGGTAAACAAACAAAAAAATTAAATAAATATTTAATATTTGTCATTAAATTGAAATGTTGTTTTTATAGTTGGTGTTAGAAGGTGTTCGTGGTGAGAATTACCGTGGCGATATCGCTATTGATGACATCACAATCACCCAATCTTCTTGCCCAAGTGGTACGTCATTGTTTATGAGAAAACAACTTTGTTACGTGCATGGCAGGCACAGGGCGTAACTTGTAAACATTATGTTAGGCGTTGCCAAATATATACAGACATTAATATTTACACCAATGTTAATCTTGCTTTCATCGCAAGATTTTATTAAAATATCAGACCAATATTTATTGAGTTAATTTATTTCATAAAATAAATTATCTCAAAATGGGTATTACATTAATTATTTTGTGTTTCACCAAAAAAAGTTTTATACTTGTTTTGTTTCATCTTATTCTATTATGACATCATAATACCCAGCACTGGTTGATTGTTCGTTTGACAATGACACTTGTGGTTGGCGACAAATGTTTGATGATGATTTTAATTGGTTGCCCAATGTTGGAGAGACTCGAACGCGCGATACCGGACCATCAAGCGATCATACGAGAGCTGATAACGGTGGGTGGTTCATGAGTAACTGATGTTTATGACATCATAGTTGTTTATGACATCACAGATGGAAGATATTTGTTCATCGAAGCATCATGGCCGAGGGTAGAGGGCGACAAAGCGCGATTATTGTCGACGGATATTTCGTGCGCGACGAACACGTCTCCCACATTCACTTTCTGGTAACATAACTTAAGATTTTGTTCGTTTATAATAAGTTGCACGACAGGTACAACATGCACGGTACAGGCACGGGTGTGTTGCGCGTTTACACCATGGTTGGTGCGACGACCAACTTATTATGGCGACTTAGTGGCAACCAGGGTGAAGACTGGAGACGCGCGTCCGTACAAATACCAACCAACTTCGTTAATAGTAACGAGAGGTTTAATGTGAGTGTGTGATGTCATAATGTGTGATGTCATAATGATGATGTCATAGATAATAATCGAGGGCGAAAGAAAAGATTACAAAGGTGACTCAGCGATTGATGACATCACAATGACTGGTTGTTACATCACCAACGACGACAATAACACCGGCGTTTTCAATTCAAGCGTAACGGCCGCAACCTCTACGCAACCTTTCACCCCTATAAATATAACGGGGGTTGTGGACGGGGATTCCCCACTGCTGGGTAAGGATTAATGTTATTTCTATACCTAAGTTATTATTAATGTTATTTCTATCCCAGACTCGCTGTCGTGCAACTTTGATCAACAAAATATATGCGGGTGGTCACATGACGTGAACGGGGATTTTGATTGGACGATAAATAAAGGGAAGACGCTATCGTTACGAACAGGACCGATTCATGACCACACAAGCGGGGGTTTGTGATGTCATAATGATGTCATAATATAGAATTATCGTTTAATATATTTAGTTGGTTGGTATATATACATGGAAGCTTCATCACCACGGTTACGGGGACAAACTGCCATCCTCCGCACCCCCCCTATTCCCGCCTCTCTACGAATCTGCATGCGTTTCTACTATCATATGTTCGGCAAGAGCATGGGGTCCTTGAGTGTTTTTATTGCGAGGCCCTCCGTTCCAAGGTTTGTCGATTCATGTTTACATCTATAATATTGATGACTCTTGTTTTGTAGTTTCTTTTCCACAATATACAATTTGTTTTATTTTATAACTAAATACATGCTCCCCAACTCCCCCCAACTCACCCAGGTTAATCCCCAAGTGGTCGGCCGACGGACAGCAAAGTTCGAACCAAAGCGAGTGGAAATTTGCCGAAGTCGATTTATTCCAAACGTTTGTTTACCAAATAATTATTCGAGGCACTAGAGGGAGCAGTTTCTACTCGGACATGGCGATTGATGACATCACAATCACTCGGGGGGGTTGCCGTAAGTACCGATTGTTGAATCACAAATCATAGAAACATTATAACACCAACTGTAAAGCTGTATTGGGCTGCTCAAAGTTTCCAATCTTAATGCCCCCCAACCCCCCCAACCCCCCAATACTTACAACAGTCCCCATTATACCCAGGACCCCCCAAACCCCCAATACTTACAACAGCCCCCATTATACCCAGGACCCCCAACCCCCAATACTTACAACAGCCCCCATTATACCCAGGACCCCCCAACCCCCAATACTTACAACAGCCCCCATTATACCCAGGACCCCCCAACCCCCAATACTTACAACAGCCCCATTATACCCAGGATCCCCCAACCCCCAATACTTACAACAGCCCCATTATACCCAGGACCCCCCAACCCCCAATACTTACACAGCCCCCGTTATACCCAGGACCCCCAACCCCCAATACTTACAACAGCCCCCATTATACCCAGGACCCCCAACCCCCAATACTTACAACAGCCCCCGTTTACCCAGGACCCCCAAACCCCAATACTTACAACAGCCCCCGTTATACCCAGGATCCCCCAAACCCCCAATACTTACAACAGCCCCGTTATACCCAGGACCCCCAACCCCCAATACTTACAACAGCCCCCATTATACCCAGGACCCCCCAACCCCCCAATACTTACAACAGCCCCCATTATACCCAGGACCCCCCAACCCCCAATACTTACAACAGCCCCCGTTTACCCAGGACCCCCCAAACCCCCAATACTTACAACAGCCCCCGTTATACCCAGGACCCCCAACCCCCAATACTTACAACAGCCCCCATTATACCCAGGACCCCCAAACCCCCAATACTTACAACAGCCCCCATTATACCCAGGACCCCCCAACCCCCCAATACTTACAACAGCCCCCATTATACCCAGGACCCCCCAACCCCCCAATACTTACAACAGCCCCCGTTCACCCAGGACCCCCCAACCCCAATACTTACAACAGCCCCCATTATACCCAGGACCCCCAACCCCAATACTTACAACAGCCCCCATTATACCCGGGACCCCCAACCCCCAATACTTACAACAGCCCCCATTTACCCGGGACCCCAACCCCCCAATACTTACAACAGCCCCCGTTATACCAGGACCCCCAAACCCCCAATACTTAC